>NC_133330.1:163948362-164248362 GCF_042186555.1 Aquarana catesbeiana | reverse complement strand
TTAGGCACTGGTGCTGGTGCCACAACACAGCAACCCCTCACAGACACTCTAGTTGGAACGCAGGAACGAGCCCTGCTGCAAAGTATTGCATCAAAAATTGTAATTACACGCCCCTGTTAGACAGGGGCAGAAAAATTGGGCCTTAGGCACTGGTGCTGGTGCCACAACACTGCAACCCCTCACAGACACTCTAGTTGGAATGCAGGAACGAGCCCTGCTGCAAAGTATTACATCAAAAATTGTAATTACACGCCCCTGTTAAACAGGGGCTGAAAAATTGTGCCTTAGGCACTGGTGGTGGCGCCCAGAACCAAAAATGTTCTTACAAGCTATCAGCGTGATGATTGAGGAGGAAGAGGATAATTACTCAGGGATAGTCACTCAGCATCAGCATAGGCAGTCTTTGAAGGGATCTGAGATTTCAAAAAAAATTATTCGGTTACATCAGCATCAGGTGCTTGGTAGCTGGTGGTGATCCAAGACTCATTCATTTTTATGAAGGTCAGCCGATCGACCGAGTCGGTGGACAGACGCACCCTGTGATCGGTTACCATGCCTCCAGCAGCACTGAATGTGCGTTCCGAAAGAACGCTGGATGCAGGACAGGCCAGTAGCTCAATTGCATACTGTGCAAGCTCTGGCCAGTGATCCATCCTCAAGACCCAGTAACCCAGAGGATTTTCGGTGGGAAAGGTGTCCAAGTCTGATCTTGCCCCTAGGTATTCCTGCACCATGTAAAACAGACGCTGGCGATGGTTGCTGGAACCGATCATACCTTGGGGCTGCGGACCAAAAAATTGTCTGAACGCATCGGTCAGACGGCCACCTTCTCCACCGCTCCTTCTTTGACTGACCGAAGCCTCAGCAACACGTTGTCCAGAAACAGGAGTTTGTAACCTCCCAGTCTCTGGGAACGCGTTGCACAGACCTTTCTGCAAGGCCTCCCGAAGATGTTTCATCCTCTGCTCCCTCTGCGATGGCAAGATAAGGTCCGCAACCTTACCCTTGTAACGTGGATCAAGGAGGGTTGCCAGCCAGTATTGGTCCTTCTCCTTGATACCACGAATACGAGGATCCTTACGCAGGCTTTGCAGGATCAGGGAGGCCATGCAGCGTAGGTTTGCTGAGGCATTCGGTCCGGAGTCCTCTGGGTCACTAAGAACGACATGGTCCGCAGCCACCTCCTCCCAGCCACGTACAAGTCCATGTGTTTCTTGGGACTGATCCCTTAAAGACTGCTGCTGATGCTGAGTGCCAGGCTCCACCTCCATACTGACACAATCTTCCTCCTCCTCCTCTTCCTCCTCGTCCTCTTCCTGTGTGATCGGCGGGCACGCAGGAACACTGTCTGGATAAAGGGGGCCTTGAGAGCTAAGGAAGTCCTCCTCTTCCTGCCTCTGTTCTGCCTCAAGTGCCCTGTCCATTATTCCACGCAGCGTGTGCTCCAACAGGTGGACAAGGGGGACAGTGTCACTGATGCATGCACTGTCACTGCTCACCATCCTCGTGGCCTCCTCGAATGGTGACAGGACAGTGCATGCATCCCTGATCATGGCCCACTGGCGTGGGGAAAAAAAACCAAGCTCCCCTGACCCTGTCCTGGTGCCATAGTCGCACAGGTACTCATTGATGGCCCTCTGCTGCGTGTGCAGCCGCTGCAGCATGGCCAACGTTGAGTTCCACCTGGTGGGCATGTCACAGATTAGGCGGTTCTTGGGCAGGTTAAACTCCTTTTGGAGGTCCGTCAGCCGAGCACTGGCATTATATGACCGGCGGAAATGCACACAGACTTTCCTGGCCTGCCTCAGGACATCCTGTAAGCCCGGGTACCTGCCCAAGAACCGCTGCACCACCAAGTTAAGGACGTGAGCCAAACAGGGCACATGGGTCATTTGTCCCTGTCGGAGGGCAGAGAGGAGGTTGGTGCCATTGTCGCAAACCACCATTCCTGCCTTAAGTTGGCGTGGCGTCAACCACCTCTGAACCTGCCCCTGCAGAGCTGACAGAACCTCTGCCCCAGTGTGGCTCCTGTCCCCCAAGCACACCAGCTCAAGCACCGCATGGCATCTTTTGGCCTGCGTACTTGCGTAGCCCCTTGAACGCCTATGGAGCACCGCTGGTTCCGAGGAAGAGGCCATGGAGGAAGAAGAAGAGGAGGGGGTGGAGGAGAGAGGTGTGTCACAATCAGCATTTTGGAGGCGTGGTGGCGGAACAACCTCCAACACTACTGCACCTTGTCCTGCATCCTTCCCAGCTGCCAGCAGAGTCACCCAATGCGCCGTGAAACTTAGGTAACGTCCCTGTCCATGCCTGCTGGACCATGAGTCAGCGGTAATATGCACCTTACCGCTGACCGCCCTGTCCAGCGAGGCATGGACATTGCCTTCCACATGTAGAGAGCTGGAATCGCCTTCCGTGAGAAAAAGTGGCGTTTGGGTACCTGCCACTGAGGAACCGCACATTCCACAAACTCACGGAAGGGGGCAGAGTCTACCAACTGAAAAGGCAGCAGTTGAAGTGCTAGCAATTTTGCCAAGCTAGCATTCAACCGCTGGGCATGTGGATGGCTGGGAGCAAACTTCTTTCGGCGGTGCAGCAGCTGGGGCAGGGAAATTTGCCTGGTACAATCTGACGTCGGTGTACCAAAAGCAGATTGCCCACAAGTACTTGGCTGTGACACACCTAATTCTACACCTTCATTCCTCTCACTGCAGGTCTCAGAGAGGACTGAAGGTCTAGTGGGGTTGGAAATCTCAGCTGATGAGGAGCAAGGAGAGATCCTCTTTGTTCTTTGGTGTGGGTCTTTTAGATACGCTTGCCAACGAACTGCATGGCAGGTCAACATATGTCTGGTCAAGCATGTGGTACCCAAGCGGGAGATGTTTTGGCCACGCGAGATACGCTTGAGACATATGTTGCAAATAGCAGCGGTGCGATCTGATGCACTCGTCTCAAAAAAGGCCCACACCAAAGAACTTTTTGAATAACGCGCAGAGACTGCAGCGCCCTGCACATGTGGAGCTTTGGGGTGTGATGCAGTCAATGTGCTGCCCTTAGGCTGGCCCCTGGAGGGCATCCTGCCTCGTTGGTGATGTGCCGCCGCCTCCTCCTCCTCCTCCTCCTCCTCCTCCTCCTCCTCTCTCCTATCAGGCACCCACGTTGAGTCAGTGACCTCATCATCCCCTCCCTCCTCATCACTGGAGCAAACCTGGCAGTATGCTGCAGCAGGGGGAGCATGACTGCCAGATTGCTGTCCTTCTTGGGCACCCCCTCTGTCCGTGCTCATGTTACTGCCTTCATCGAGCTCAGTATCGTCATCAGAGCCTTCCAAACGCTGGGCATCCTCCTGGAGCATGTACCCAACACTGTGGTCAAACAGTTCGAGGGAATCCTCATGAGGACATGGTGGAGCTAGGGAAGGAGTCACTGATGACATTGAGCTGAGGGAAGAGGCCGCTGCTTTGCCAGACAAAGCACCCTGGGCATGGGTGAGAGAGGATGAGGAGGATGAGGACGGCTTGGTCATCCACTCGACCAAGTCTTCCGCATGTTGCGGCTCAACACGGCCAGCTGCCGAAAAAAAGGCCAAGCGTGTCCCATGGCCACGTGCTGATGAGGATGCACCGTCTCCACGACCAGCACTAGACACAGAGCCTGCTTGCCCTCTCTTATTGGCTTGTGACTGTCTGCCTCTCCTTCTTGGCCTTCCAGACATACTAATGGCCTGTAGCTGCACTAAGCTGGGATAGAACACCTGTAATTTTCTTCAAGTAGCTTTATATACTGTAACCAGACAATCCTGCCTGTCAGTAGGAAGATAACAGGAACGGATCTAGCTGAACACTGTGAGCAGGACGCACTGTACTAAATGTAAATAGTCTAGCTGCCTGACCGTGGTACTAATAGGATCAAATAGAACACCTGTAATTTTCTACAGGTAGCTTTATATACTGTAACCAGACAAGCCTGCCTGTCAGTAGGAAGATAACAGGAACGGATCTAGCTGTACACTGTGAGCAGGACGCACTGTACTAAATGTAAATAGTCTAGCTGCCTGACCGTGGTACTAATAGGATCAAATAGAACACCTGTAATTTTCTTCAGGTAGCTTTATATACTGTAACCAGACAAGCCTGCCTGTCATTAGGAAGATAACAGGAACGGATCTAGCTGAACACTGTGAGCAGGACGCACTGTACTAAATGTAAATAGTCTAGCTGCCTGACCGTGGTACTAATAGGATCAAATAGAACACCTGTAATTTTCTTCAGGTAGCTTTATATACTGTAACCAGACAAGCCTGCCTGTCAGTAGGAATTTAACAGGAACGGATCTAGCTGAACACTGTGAGCAGGACGCACTGCACTAAATGTAAATAGTCTAGAAGATAACAGGAACGGATCTAGCTGAACACTGTGAGCAGGACGCACTGCACTAAATGTAAATAGTCTAGAAGATAACAGGAACGGATCTAGCTGAACACTGTGAGCAGGACGCACTGCACTAAATGTAAATAGTCTAGAAGATAACAGGAACGGATCTAGCTGAACACTGTGAGCAGGACGCACTGCACTAAATGTAAATAGTCTAGAAGATAACAGGAACGGATCTAGCTGAACACTGTGAGCAGGACGCACTGCACTAAATGTAAATAGCAGGAACGGATCTAGCTGAACACTGTGAGCAGGACGCACTGTACTAAATGTAAATAGTCTAGCTGCCTGACCGTGGTACTAATAGGATCAAATAGAACACCTGTAATTTTCTTCAGGTAGCTTTATATACTGTAACCAGACAAGCCTGCCTGTCAGTAGGAATTTAACAGGAACGGATCTAGCTGAACACTGTGAGCAGGACGCACTGCACTAAATGTAAATAGTCTAGAAGATAACAGGAACGGATCTAGCTGAACACTGTGAGCAGGACGCACTGCACTAAATGTAAATAGTCTAGAAGATAACAGGAACGGATCTAGCTGAACACTGTGAGCAGGATGCACTGCACTAAATGTAAATAGTCTAGAAGATAACAGGAACGGATCTAGCTGAACACTGTGAGCAGGACGCACTGCACTAAATGTAAATAGTCTAGAAGATAACAGGAACGGATCTAGCTGAACACTGTGAGCAGGACGCACTGCACTAAATGTAAATAGCAGGAACGGATCTAGCTGAACACTGTGAGCAGGACGCACTGCACTAAATGTAAATAGTCTAGAAGATAACAGGAACGGATCTAGCTGAACACTGTGAGCAGGACGCACTGCACTAAATGTAAATAGCAGGAACGGCTCTAGCTGAACACTGTGAGCAGGACGCACTGCACTAAATGTAAATAGCAGGAACGGATCTAGCTGAACACTGTGAGCAGGACGCACTGCACTAAATGTAAATAGCAGGAACGGATCTAGCTGAACACTGTGAGCAGGACGCACTGCACTAAATGTAAATTGCAGGAACGGATCTAGCTGAACACTGTGAGCAGGACGCACTGCACTAAATGTAAATAGTCTAGAAGATAACAGGAACGGATCTAGCTGAACACTGTGAGCAGGACGCACTGCACTAAATGTAAATAGCAGGAACGGATCTAGCTGAACACTGTGAGCAGGACGCACTGCATTAAATGTAAATAGTCTAGATAGAAGATAACAGGAACGGATCTAGCTAAACTGAATACAGTGTATATATATATATGCAACACCTGGGATGCATATATATAAACAATACACTGTAAGTGCAGCTAACTGACTGACTGTTCTGCCTAATCTATCTAACTTAAATCAAATGACACTGTCTCTCTCTCTCTCTATCTCTCAGCACACCGGAACACACACTACACAGGGCCGCCGTGCAGGCGGCCTTATATAGTGTGGGGTGTGTACTAAATCCCCTGAGCCATAATTGGCCAAAGCCACCCTGGCTTTGGCCAATTACAGCTCTCTCTACTGACGGCGCTGTGATTGGCCAAGCATGCGGGTCATAGTGCATGCTTGGCCAATCATCAGCCAGCAATGCACTGCGATGCCGCAGTGAATTATGGGCCGTGATGCGCCACACGAATTTAGCGCGAACGGCCCATAACGTTCGCAATTCGGCGAACGATCGAACAGCCGATGTTCGAGTCGAACATGGGTTCGACTCGAACACGAAGCTCATCCCTACACAGGAGTCCAGCTAGGCAGCAGGTGTAGGATTAGTGGAGACACACTTGGCAGCAGGTAGTGAATCAGTGGAGTCAGACTGGGCAGTAGGCAGAGAGCTAGTGGAGGCATGCTGAGTAGGGATGAGCCGAACACCCCCCCGGTTCAGTGTGTCAGAATCAGCTACAGGTAGCTTTAGCTGAACACTGTGCAGAGGTCGCACTACACTAAGGTGTAAATAATATAGCTGCCTGCGGTAGTGATAGGATCAGGAAAACACCACCAACCTTCTACAGGTAGCTTTAGCTGAACACTGTGCAGAGGTCGCACTACACTAACGTGTAAATAATTTAGCTGCCTGCGGTAGTGATAGGATCAGGAAAACACCACCAACCTTCTACAGGTAGCTTTAACTGAACACTGTGCAGAGGTTGCACTACACTAACGTGTAAATAATGTAGCTTCCTGCGGTAGTGATAGGATCAGAAAAACACCACCAACCTTCTACAGGTACTAACTTGTAGCTTTAGCTGAACACTGTGCAGAGGTCGCACTACACTAACTTGTATCTTTAGCTGAACACTGTTCAGAGGACACACTACACTAACTTGTAGCTTTAGCTGAACACTGTGAGGAGGATGCACTACAATAACTTGTAGCTTTAGCTGGACACTGTGCAGAGGTCGCACTACACTAACTTGTAGCTTTAGCTGAACACTGTTCAGAGGACGTACTACACTAACTTGTAGCTTTAGCTGAACACTGTGCAGAGGTCGCACTACATTAACTTGTAGCTTTAGCTGAACACTGTGAGGAGGATGCACTACACTAACTTGTAGCTTTAGCTGAACACTGTGCACTACACTAATTTGTAGCTTTAGCTGAACACTGTTCAAAGAACGCACTACACTAACTTGTAGCTTTAGCTGAACACTGTGCACTACACTAACTTGTAGCTTTAGCTGAACAATGTGCAGAGGTTGCACTACACTAACTTGTAGCTTTAGCTGAACACTGTGCACTACACTAACTTGTAGCTTTAGCTGAACACTGTGCAGAGGTCGCACTACACTAACTTGTAGCTTTAGCTGAACACTGTGCACTACACTAACTTGTAGCTTTAGCTAAACACTGTTCAGAGGACGCACTACACTAACTGTAAATAGTGTAGCTGCCTGACTGTGGTACTAATAGGATCAGAAGAACACCAGCAATTTTCTTCAGGTAGCTGTACTGTAACAACATCTGCCTGCCTGTCAGTGGGAAGATAATAACAGGAACGGATCTAGCTAAACTGAATACAGTGTATATATATATATATATATATATATATATATATATATATATATGTAAGTGCAGCTAACTGACTGACTGTCCTGCCTAATCTATCTAAATTAAATCAAATGACACTGTCTCTGTCTCTTAACGCCAGAACACACTACACAGGGCCTCCGTGCAGGTGGCCTTATATAGTGTGGGGTGTGTACTAAACCCCCTGAGCCATAATTGGCCAAAGCCACCCTGGCTTTGGCCAATTACAGCTCTCTCTACAGACGGTGCTGTGATTGGCCAAGCATGCGGGTCATAGTGCATACTTGGCCAATCACCAGCCAGCAATGCACTGCGATGCCGTGGACCGTGACGCGCCACACGAATTTGGCGTGAACCGCCCATATCGTTCGCAATTCGGCGAATGGGCGAACAGACGTTGTTCGAGTCGAACATGGGTTCGACTCGAACATGAAGCTCATCCCTAATGCTGAGTAACAGGTGGAGAACCACCAGGATCAGGTTTGACAGCAGATGAAAGATCAATGGGATACAACTTGGCAGCAGACTGAATATCAACAGAGTTAGTTGGCAGCAGATGAAGTGTATGCAGAGTCACGCTGGGCCACAGGCAGAAAATCAAATGGAGAACTTTTTTCCTCTCCCACACATGCCAACTGTGGTATGAGGGGAGTAGTATACCTTATGATCTGTACATGCAATGCATTTTATGTAGGAAAGTCTATTAGAGAGCTACAGCAGAGAATTGGTGACTCCACGTGGTGATAGTATGATAGGAGTATTTTCACTTTTCGTGTATTTCTTTAGCTATGTGCTGATGTCAGGACGCTGACTGCAGTGTATGTTTACAGTGCTGTCACCGTCCGATAAATAACTCATTGGTGTATCTCTGTTTACTTCCTGGTTCTTGTGTTGCTCCATGGGACCTAATTATGAACACTGCAGCGTGAGGTGTTTTTTCCCCCTATGGCGGGGAGTGCTCTCCCCTCCTACAACGGGCAATGGCAGTCCAGGCCGCCTCCCCAATTGGTCACACGTGTGCGGGTAAATCGTGCATGCGCAGTGTGGAGAGACGGACCCGGTGATATCATACGCTGGCATTTAGCTGGTCTAATTGCATGGGCTGAGTTGGAGCTACTTAAGGGCACTTACAGCGGTCTTCATCTAGACGGTTGTAAGCCGGGGGCACTCAGGATTCAAGGCTACTCATGGTAAGGTTCACTTTATCACTCTAACTATCTACTGTGATGGGACGTCTGCATACCTCTCAGCAGCACCTCCCAAGTGGTGAGGTTTGCTGCTGCAGACTAAAAACCCTACACATCCTACTCTGTGCTTCTGGATGAAGTGCTCAGTTTGCTGCACGAGCCTTGCTCTCATGCATATATTTATTATTTTTCCAGGGGCTCTGATTTGGCTATCATTAGATCCATCTGGAATATTGAATACAGCCTCTACCCAATAGAATATTTAGCCTTGTACTGATGGAATGATACTGCCATCAGCCCTCTGCCTGTGACCCCTGGGTTTTTATACACTATATTGACATATTAAGTGGGTTTGGACCATTTACTCATTCCCCTTCTCCTCTATCTCGGTCCTTCTGGCACTCCACTTTTCTTTCTTTTCCCTCCCCTCCCTCCCCCATACCCCCCTTCCTTTTTTCCTCCCTCTTTCTCTCTTGGTCTTTCCATTCCTAATTTTCATTTTTTTCTTCCCCTGTTTCTCTCTCTTTTTTCTCCCTTCTCTCTGGTGTCCCTCCCCCCTCCTACCTCCCTTTTTCCCCCTTATTCTCCTCTTCCTCTTTCCACCCCCAACCCCCCCCCCTTGCTCTGCTTCTCCTCTTTTCCCCCTCCCCCCTTTTTCTTTCCTCCTTTCCCCCTCCTTCCTTCTTTCTTTCCCCCTCCTTCTTTTCTTTCCCCCCTTCTTATCTCTGCTCCCCCTTTTCTCTTTTCCCCTTTTCCTTCCTTTTTCTTCCTTTCACTTTCTCTTCTCTCCTTCTTTCCCCTCTTTTCTCCCCCCCCCCTTAATTTTTTTTTATTCTCTATTTTTTATTTTTTATTATCCTTTATCTTCTATCTATGGTTCCCCACCCTGTTTCCAATGGACTATCACTTTGTTGTAGATTCCTATGGGCGACTACTTTTACATATTATTACTTTATTTTATTCCTCTTCTTAAAATCAGAATATCCACACCCTCAAGTGTCTTCCATGTCCGCCATGGGGGGATTACCTCCGGGTGCCTCAATAGGTGCTGCTTTGTGCTCCGCTGGTCCCCATTGGTAAGCAACACACGAACAAATAGGAACCTCAGCATTCATAGTATGTGTGTTCTACTGTATAGAGTTTTAATTTTTTTTTTTTTGTCATTAATTATTTTAATGATTTTTGAATATGTAACTATGAGAATGTACTTACCTTATAGATGGTGTAATTGACGCCTCTTGAGGAAGCGACTACAGTCGTGAAACATGCTCAAGGGAAAGGATGATGGCATCCGCCCCTACCTCTAGATCTAACTGATTGAGGCAACCCTCTCTATTCACTGAGGGTAGCTGGTAGGACCTAAAGTGTAACAGATGTAATAGATGTTTTTGTTATTGTTTTGGTAAGAGTGGATCTTTAGTGCAGTGTTTGAACCCAATGGGGAGATGTATTTGTGACACCAGATAAAGTAATTTGGGGAAGGAATTTCTTCAAAAGACACAAGAAGCAGTAGTAAAATCTCATTCTACGACAAAAAATATTGTTGTACTCGGAGTCAACCTGTGATAGTGAAGGGACAAACAAAGACAACAAAGAACATTGACCTGAGGTGTGCCGGGGTCACGTGGTCAGTATGCCTAAAAGGGGGCATACCCAAGTATGAGAAGAGAATGAAATGAAATAAAATGAATGGAAAAATAAAGAAAAAAGGGAATGGGTGGGTGGGGTATGAGAGCCTACGACCACGAGGGACGGAGACAGAGGCGGGCCGGCTTTATGCAGCCTGACTCCGCCTACAAAAACAGGCTGACCTGCGGTCAGCCTTATACTTGTACTCGGAGTCAACCTGTGATAGTGAAGGGACAAACAAAGACAACAAAGAACATTGACCTGAGGTGTGCCAGGGTCATGTGGTCAGTATGCCTAAAAGGGGGCAAAAATAATACAGTAGGATGAAAGCTTAACAAAAGTTTATTATACACATAATCACATTCAATCAGCCAAATTGACAAAAGCCTGAGACATCTCCAAAACAGGATCTGGAATATACCTAGAAAAACAAGCTGACCTCCACCTGCCTAATTTCTTTATGATATGAGCAGGGACCCCTTGGCGTAAAGCTGCAGAAGCCGCTCCTATCCTAAATGAATGACCAGAGTATGCCTTCAGGTCCAGACCCAGATTAGCCAAAAGGATGCGACAATGTAGAGTGAATTGAGCTACAAAGAGGGGAGCAGAAGGGAAGGGCAACAGAGGCCCATCCCTAGGTTTATCAGCCGTAGCCCTGACTAGCTGATCTAACACTGATACCGGGCACCATGCCTTCCCGGTCTCAAAAAACCTAATGTCCATACCGCCTCCTGTTTGCTGTGTCTTGCACGCATGTAAATGTAAACAAAAATAGCCTGGGTGCCTGACCAACTGATTGGCCAGAAGTATGCGAGACCCCGAACCAGAATGCGCAAGTTCACCTGGCCTCAGAAAACCAAAAAAGGCCAGATAAATCACTGCTTTAAGCACCAAGCTTGGTAACCACCCAAAAGGAGATCTAGAGAGAATATCGGACATGTCCCGGAAAATGTAACCAGTTATGGGAAGTCTGCTGAGCCTGACAGGAGGGCTACACTTCTGGATTCCTTTGAGGATGGCCCTGATAGGGTGAGCGGAGAAAATAGAGGGCCTATTAAGGTCTTCTAAAAACATGAAGTGTTGAATGCCAGCCAGATACGTCCTAATAGTACTATGGGCCAGTTTGAGTTGAGAGTGGCAAAAAGCGGTAAAAGCAAGTAGGTACTGGATATTGTAACTGTCAAAGCTAGGAAATCTTGCCTGGAAGGCCTGGAAGGCCTGGAAGACCCTCCAAGCTGTGGCATAGGCCTTCCTGTTATTCAGAGATAAAGAACTGTTGATTAAATTAGCCGCTTCAACCCAATGAGAGTCTAATCCATCACCAATTGTTGGAACTGCGGAGAAGGCGTGGCGCAAGCGTCTGTGTCCGGGACCTGCTAAAAAAATAACGGGAAATTAAACCGGGACAAAGCATCGGCCGCTATATTGTCTATACCATTGATGAATCTACAATGGATGTGAAAGTTGAAATGAAGGGATAACCAAATGAGCCTACGCAGAAATCTCATGATCAGCAAGGATCTGGATCTGCCACTATTGATAATCTCAGAGATTGCTTGATTATCAGTAGAAAAAAACACTGTCTGTCCTGCCCATAAATGCCCCCACACCTGAGCAGCTGCCACTATGGGATACACTTCGAACAAAGCCGAAGTCTCAGTGAACCGAGGAATTGCCAAAACCTCGTCCGACCAAGATCCTGCCATCCAATGTGAACCGAAAATGGCTGCATAGCCCTTGGTGGCTGCTGAGTCTGTGAAAATTTGGGGAGAGGAATTAGACTCAGCCGGGATAAACATAGCGACCCCATTCCAATGCTGCAGGAACTCATCCCACATCAGAAGGTCAGAAAGCGCTGAAGGATCCAGGAACACCTGAGCATCAGAGTTGGGGGCCGAAGGCAATAATGATAACAATCTAGAAATGAAAGCTCTCCCCTGGGGAATGATCCTCATAGCAAAATTTAACATACCGAGAAGCGACTGTAATTCCACCCTGGTACAGACTCGGGAGACTGTGAACGCATGAATGCGATCTCTAATTCTCACGAGCTTGTCTGTGGGAAGACTGGCCTGCATGGATTGCGTATCAAGCGTAATATCCAGGAACGTAAGTCTGGTAACTGGACCCTCCATCTTATTGACAGCCAGCGGGATGTTAAGTGCAGAGAAAAGTGAAGTAAGTTTCCGCAAGTCGGAAGGGACCTGATCACCACCTTCAATGAGGAGAAAATCATCTAAATAATGGATCACCTTGTGACAATTCTTCCTGTACGTGAGGATCCAGCTAAGAGCCTGAGCAAAAGAGTTGAACAACCAAGGGCTATTTTTAGACCCAAATGTAAGCTTGGTGGCGAAATAGTAAACACCTTTCCATTTGATACCATGCCACTGCCAAAGAGACGGCAGAATAGGCAGAAGCTTAAAAGCATCCGCAACATCCGCTTTGGACAACCAAGTGCCTGAGCCCACCTCAATGATAGACTGAATCGCTTGATCCACTGAAGCATATTTGAGAGAAAATTCTTCCGAAGGGATCAAAGAGTTGAGGCTAGCAACATGTGAACAATGAGGGGCAGACACGTCATAGATTAAACGTGGTTTATTAGAAAATTTCCCTCTAACAAGCCCCAGTGGGTTGACCCTCCATACCCGGAAGGGTGGCAAAATAAATGGCCCAATGACAAACCCCTTATCAAGTTCTGACTGTAATAACAAATCTACCGCTTCAGTATCTATAGAAGATGACCTAAGGTTCTTACATTTATAACTATCAGATAGTAGGGAGACAAACCCTGTGTGGAAACCCTCAGTGAAACCCCTAGCCAAAAAAACGCTCCAAGAAGGTGACGGGTGGGCAGCTAAACACTCCTGCAAGAAAGGTATGTTGATACGGCTTAGTCATGACGTTTTATTCTGCTTAAGTGAACAGGCTCACTTAGGGTGAGCCCTGAAACACCCAGTACAGATATGCAGCAACCGGCATTGACTGAAATTGCATACCCCAAGGTTGTAGTTATTGCAAATCTGGGATTTCCCCAGAAAATGAATAGGACGGCCTAACTTATCCAATGGAGCCAGATGGCCTGAGGAAGGGAGCATCATGCCTGACCCCCTGGACATACTAGGTAGTGCAGGAACCTCCGAATTGGGGCACCAGTATGCCGTGTGCGTCGAAGACTGACAAGTCGCACATACCGGAGACCTGAGCCCGTCGAAATGCCGGCAAAATAACTCGGTATCTATGTTGCTCCAAGCCGTCACCACCTGAAATTGAGCAAAACGGGCCCCAGCTTTAGCAGCAAAAGACCGGTGATAATCATAAAAGTTGGACCCCCCATATTTGTGGCCGAACTCGACCACTGTATATAGGTACAGGTCCAACTCCTCCCTCCTAAGTGGAGTAACAGAGCAGATTATATCTCTGTAGAGACTAAAGGCCAAGACAAACTCAGGGATGGACAACTTGCGATTAAGTCTGTGATCCCTGGTCTTCACTACCACCGAAACATCCCCACAAGCATAGGACCTGTTGTCCGCAACGTCATGGGCAGCAATTAATAGGGATGCCAGGTTGACATCCTTCCCCTCTGAATGTCCTTCCTAATATTAGCCGGAATAAAATGTGCTGGGGTGACAGGGGGAGCACACAAATTATTACCTGGACCTACCGGTACCGGCCCGAGTACCGAGGGGGTCCCAGAATCTGCTAAAGCCACCGGGCAGGCAGCTGCTGCAGTAGCCGGACTTGGCTGATTCTCCAAAACCTCCACCCTATTGCAACTCTTGGCAGGACGTGGCCAGAGAACTAAGGGTAGTATGAATCTCAGCCAAAGAAGCAGCCACAGTCCGAAGGGTAACTTGCTCCGCACTTGTATCTGCTGTACGAGGGAACAGCAACCTAAAAAGCTGGGCTTTCCGAGCCGATGTCGGGTATGAAATCCCCCTGCGCTGGAGTTCTGCTATCAGTCTAGGAACAGTCCAGGTTCTGTGGGAGTGTATGCTGCCGTGCTCCGACCCCCTTGCTGAAGAAGGCGAGATGGAAGCGAAATCCCCAATATCCGCTGCTTGCGACATGATCTGCAAACAACAAATAAAACTTGAGAAAACAAAGAACTAAAACAAGTGACCCAAGACTTACCTGTGAAATAATGGCCGCCCCCCCCCCCCCCCCAGCAAAACTAGGACCGGACAGGGCATGCCAGTCATGGCAAATTAAAAACGTAACCTCAGGCCTGAAAAACGTGTCAGACTAGTGATGAAAATAGTAGCATGTAACAAGCAAGATGAAAATTGAGGTGTACGTATGTGATACGGATGAGGAGACTTGCCACTGAACAAGCCAATGGAAATGAACAACTCAATCCGCATGAACCTGACACGTGACAGGTGACTGCAGTGGAGATGCCGAAGTTACCATGAAGACGTGACAGAAAAGCCTGTGGGACCATAACCAGAGAAGACTGGAAGCAGCACGTGACTTGTGCAAGCAACTTATATGTCAAAGAAATGCAAGCTGCGTGAAAAATGAAATCAAAGAGAGTGCGAATTAAAGGGAGAGTATGAGAGAAAGTGAGCATGAGACACGTGAAAACCCACGCGATTACACCCGTCACGAGAATACATGAATCGCATGATGATAATACATGAAAGGAAAACATGAGTACCACAAAGCAGGAATGACCCGAAACGTCAAAAGCATGATTGTCCGTGAAACATAAGTTGTACGAAAAATGTACCCTGTGTGAAAAACGTACCTTGCATGGGACAACGTAAATTGTATGAATGAAACGAAAATTGCATGAATGAAACGAAAATTGCATGAATGAAACGAAAATGCATAAATGAAACGAAAATGCATAAATGAAACGAAAATTGTTTAAATGAAAGGAAAATTGCTTAAATGAAACGTAAATTGCTTAAATGAAACCTAATTGCTTAAATGAAACGTAATCGCTTAAATGTAACGTAATTGCTTAAATGAAACGTAAAAAATTGCATGAATGAAACGTAAATTACATGAATGAAATGTAAATTGCATGAAAGAAACGTAATTGCATAAATGAAACGTAATTGCATGAATGAAACGTAATTGCATGAATGAAACGTAAATTGCATGAACGAAACGTAAATTGCATGAATGAAACGTGAATTACATGGACGAAACGTAAAATTGCATGAATGAAACGAAAACTGCATGAATGAAACGTACATGCATGATAAATGTAACATGAATAAGAAAAACGTGACCTGCCTAAAAGGAACGATATGCTGCGTGAGCACTGACAAAAGTAGACTTGTAACAGAACCAGCCAATAAAACAAACCTCAATCTATAGAAACCCATAGATGTGATGAGTAACCAGCAGAATTGTGAAAAACTAACTAAAACCTACAATACATACCTGAACAGCCTGGGAGACACCAAACAGAATCCTGAGCACCTTGCTGCAATGTGGAAAACCACTATAGAAGGAGAAACAGGAACGTGAGGGTTTTTTTTTTTTTTTTTATATACCCAACATGCCCAGAATACCAGAAAATAGCAATTGGCAACAAAACATTGTGAAGCCATGGAGCTGAGCCGAGTGTCCCTGTAGAACTACCCCTCTGTCCTCCATTGCCCCCCTCCAGCCTGCTCCTGAGCCCTGAGTACAGCATGCTGACATGTAAAATGGAATGCAGACTGATAACCACTGATGGAAGCACCTAATACTCCACAACACCCGCTACCCTCCCCATGCAACCCCCACCAGTGACACTAACCCCGAGTGGGGTAGCCGAATAGGGTAGCCGAGACTCCCCATACCTGCCCCTCTGCCGACCCAGAGGCACTGAACAGCGCTGTCGATGCAGAGCTGAGAAGCGAGGCACCGCACGAGCTGCTCCGAACGCGGAAGTAACGTCAGAGTCGCCCGGGAATGACGCTGTACGAGAACCTACGACCACGAGGGATGGAGGCAGAGGCGGGCCGGCTTTATGCAGCCTGTCTCTGCCTACAAAAACAGGCTGACCTGCAGTCAGCCTTATACTTATTGTATATATAAAAGGCGCAGCGCTGGATATAAATAAACAGTGAAAATTATTTTGTTATGTGCAAATGAAGACTGTGCACATTAATCACTAAAATAATGTCCGTGAATATTTCTAATCAAAGTATAAATAAACGTCCATAAAAACATGTGAAAAAAGCCGCTACAGATGTCTGGCTTCCACCGCTGTAAAACCCATCACCAGAAAGATAAAAGGCTTACCGGACAGCCTTTAAAAAAAGGCATGAATCAATCTCCACCTCGGATGCTGTCCCTTCTATGGATGGATCCTGCTGTGAAGTGCTGGATGGTTGATCTCAGATCCGTCAGCCATGGAGGAGAGCCGATCACAGCGGTGATGGATATATTTAGTCTGCTGCTTGTGATGGAAGACCACTAACTTTAAAGTGGAACTTTAGTCAGAAAACAAAGTCCTTCTAGATCACTTCAGGCTGGCCCCTTATGCAGGTATAGCTATGTAAAACATTAAAAATAAGTTTCTATACTGTTTAAAATCTAGTAATACACTGTCTCACCCTGCTCTGTACATGCTCAGTTGCTCTCCATGTTTGGCATTGTGCCGAAAATCAGAGCCACTAGAGGCCAATCTGCTGGAGCAGATTGGCCTCTAGTGGCTCTGATTTTCGGCACAATGCCAAACATGGAGAGCAACTGAGCATGTACAGAGCAGGGTGAGACAGTGTATTACTAGATTTTAAACAGTATAGAAACTTATTTTTAATGTTTTACATAGCTATACCTGCATAAGGGGCCAGCCTGAAGTGATCTAGAAGGACTTTGTTTTCTGACTAAAGTTCCACTTTAAAGTTAGTGGTCTTCCATCACAAGCAGCAGACTAAATATATCCATCACCGCTGTGATCGGCTCTCCTCCATGGCTGACGGATCTGAGATCAACCATCCAGCACTTCACAGCAGGATCCATCCATAGAAGGGACAGCATCCGAGGTGGAGATTGATTCATGCCTTTTTTTAAAGGCTGTCTGGTAAGCCTTTTATCTTTCTGGTGACGGGTTTTACAGCGGTGGAAGCCAGACATCTGTAGCGGCTTTTTTCACATGTTTTTATGGACGTTTATTTATACTTTGATTAGAAATATTCACGGACATTATTTTAGTGATTAATGTGCACAGTCTTCATTTGCACATAACAAAATAATTTTCATTGTTTATTTATATCCAGCGCTGCGCCTTTTATATATACGTTTAGTGGTGCCCCCTATCAGGGTTATAGCGTACAGCTGCAGGATACCTCTTCACAGGTTTATATTATATATTTGTACACCTTAGCACAATAATATATCTCTTCACAGGTTTATATAATTTTTATTCACATCAATTTACACCTAGCGCAAATTTTTTCCTTTTAGAATAAGCATTAGCCTTATACTTATTGCTGTGTTTAAATCCAGTGGTGTCACTAGGGTTGGTGTCACCTGGTGCGGTATAACATGGTGTCACCCCCCCAATAATTTTTTTTCACCCTAATAACACTGCATATATTGGCAACAGTAATGCCGTTAATAACTATCAATCAACTAGCAAATTTGAATAACAAAATCATATGAAAATAATAGAATTCAAAGCTTAAACTGTTAAAGAACTGTATTTATTTTAACGTTAAACTTTACTGAAATAATAAATAAATAACACAAAAATAAAAAGGAACAAATATTAAAGCATTTAGTTAACATCTAAATCAAAACTTTGCTTTTCTAGCCTTGACAGCTGCAAAATTGTGAACAACATCATCAAAATCAATACATTTCGCTAGTTCACTTTCAACTGATAATATTGCAAGATCAGAAAGCCTTGCCTGTCCCATCGTTAAACGCAAATAGTTCTTTATCAGCTTCAACTTTGAAAAGCTCTTCTCACATGAAGCCACAGACACACAGATTGTCAGAAATATTTTTAGACATAGTGAAAGGGTTGGAAGAGATTCAATGAAGTCCCATTCTGCTATGAAGGTCAAAACTTGTAAAGCTGGCCAATCTTTGACTTCTTCTAGGTTTATCTTGGCTGCTTTGAGATGTCTCCTCAGTCTGGGTATTTCTATTAACAGCTCACTCTCAGATATTTCATCATAAAAGTGGTCAGTTTTGGAATGGACACCTTTAATTTTTCTTCAGTTTCATATATAAGACTCTTTGCTTGAACAGCCTCAAACATGGCTGCAACTTCCATGATGGCTCTTAATCTGATCTGGAGTTCATAATGGAAGCGATCAATGCATTCAAGCATTGCCCTCTTGTTCTCGTCTTGTAGACTTATGCCTCCAGCCTCACGTGCCTGTTCCCCTGCCATCCTCTTCTTAAACCTGGCTCTTCTCTCTAGGGCAATTCCATATTCTTTAGCTTTTAAATGTGCCTGTGTAATTGCATGTTCCACTAGGTGACTGCGCCCTTCATACAGAAAAAGTCTTAGTGACTCTAGCTTTGTCACCACCTTATCCAGACTTAAGCCTTTGGTCTGCAGGTACTGTTGTGTAACATCAACTTCTTGAAGTACATCAACCCAGAAGTACAGATAGCGCAAAAACATAAAATCACAGGCAGCAGGCAGTAGGATCACAAAGCGCTTCGATCGCAGACACAAACATATCAAATTTTTCTTTGACTGGCTTAACTGCAGCATGATGAGCACTCCAGCGTGTTGATGATAATCTTTTCACTGACACTCCAGTATGGTGAATTAACACATCCCATCGATGGGGGGAAGCAGCAAAAAAAGAAAACATTGACTGAAGAGTTCCAAAAAATGTCACACATGAAGCATTCTCAGTAAAAGAGTGCTGGCCGCACAAGTTAAGTGAATTGTCCACACAGCCATTAAAAATAGCTTTCTTGTTTTTTTCTCTGATAATGGATTGTACACCTCCATGAATTCCAGCCATAGTAGCAGCATTATCATAACCCTGAGCATGACACATTATGTCCAGTCCATCACTCTCTAATTTTTTAAGGATATCCAAACTGAGATCAGCAGCTTTTTTCCCCTATAAAGGGAAAAATCCTAGAAACACTTCTTTTACTTCAACTTTCCTATTCTTGATGTTCACATATCTGGTCACTTCAGACATCTGGTCAGTATGTGATATGTCAGGTGTGCTGTCAAACATGATTCCAAAGTACTTTGCAGACTTTATGTCCATTACAATCTTCCCCTTCATGTGATTTGCCAGGACACTTATAAAATCATTCTGAGTATGTGGATAAAGATATGAGACCGATACTTTAAGTTTACAGGTGCTCCGCTTCAATCTAATTAGGTGTTCTTTTAGTACTGAATCATATTTTGAAAGCATTTCAACCATCTCAAGAAAGTTCCCTTTATTGAATGAGCACTCATCTTCCTTGTGGCCACGGAATGCTAGGTTCTGCTTGGCAAAAAACAATGTGATGTCAAGCAATCTGTGTAAGATATCCCTCCACTTTTTCTTTTCAATCTCCATCACAGTAATAGCTCCAGCATCAATAGTTTGTTGCAGCCTAAGTCCTGCTGTCAAGGTTTTCCATTTTTCAAGGCAGTTTAGGTCTTCTTTGAATGCCTCATGATTATATACTTTCGGGCTTAGCTTCCACCATTTCTGAAACCCAATCACAAATTTGGATGTCGTATCTAGAGTACAAACAGCAAACAGTCGGCAGCAAAAACAATATAAATTCTCACTGACAGGTGAGTAAACCATCCATGACCGCAGAATTTTTTCACCATTTGGCATCACCTTGTTAAACCACTCTTTTGAAAGTTGCCGCACATGTCCCTTTGTTGCAGCTTTTGCATCTTGCCTTTATGCAACACTGAAAGGACCCTCCTTGTTCTGGAAAGAAGCACTTCCCTGTTTGATTATTTCAACCCGAACATGATCTTGAAGTGGTATCTCCCACAAAGAAACATCAGATAACATTTGGAAACCTTTCTCCTGAATGGCACTCATCTTTTTTACAGTATCATGACTGTGGCTAGAGTCACTCTCATAACTCTCTTCTGCTTCAGATTCTGCCATTTCCACTTCTTGCTCTTCTGCAGAATGCAAGCTAGCAAAAGCATTAGAAGAATCAGCTTCATGAAGTGGAGACTGACAAGCAGGGTCTTTTGATGAACCCTGCATATCATCCGGTCTTTTCACATATTGAAGCATGGATCCAGCAAGTGTTTTTATTGATTTCATTTTTGCCTCCTTTGCTTTCCTTTGCTGGGATCCACTTTGTCTCTTTGACTTATGTACTCCATGTGGCATTCCTGCAGTAAATATCAACATATTCTGTTCAGATATATATTCTGTATTTCAGATTATGCCTGAGAAGACCCAGTGTCATTAACCAGGTTATATGCCCTATGGCCTGCCTAGTCAATCTCGGCGATTTGATTACAATAAAGTATGATATACTCACTGGCCACTCTATTAGGTACACTTGTTCAATTTCTTGGTAACAAAAATTGCTAATCAGGCAATCACATGGTAGCAACTCAATGCATTTAGGCATCTAGACGTGGTGAAGACGAATTGTTGAAGTTCAAACTGAGCAACAGAATGGGTAAGAAAAGAAATTTAAGTGTCTTTGAACGTGACACGGTTGTTGGTGCCAGATGGGCTGCTCTAAATATTTTTTTAAAACTGCTGATCTGCTGGGATTTTCATGCACAACATCTCTCCGGTTTACAGGGAATGGTGGGAAAGAGAAAATATCCAGTGAGCAGCAGCTGTGTGGAGGAAAATGCCTTGGTGATGTCAGAGGAGAATGAGCAGACCTTGAAGCAGATGGGCTACAGTAGCAGAAGACCACACTAGGTGCTACTCCTCTCAGCTAAGAACAGGAAGCTTAGGCTACAATTTGCACACCAAAATTGGACAATAAAAGATTGGAAAAACGTTGCCTCGTCTGATAAGTCTCAATTTCATCTGCGACATTCAGATGGTGGGGTCAGAATTTGGCGCATTAATCCATCCTGCCTTGTATCACCGGTTCAGGCTGGTGGTGGTGGTGTAATGGGGAGGGGGATATTTTCTTGGCACACTTTGGGCCCCAATTTAGCACTGTTTAAACGCCACGGCCTACCTGAGTATTGTTGCTGACCACGTCTATCCCTTTATGACTACAGTGTACCCATCTTCTGATGGCTCCTTCCAGCAGGATAATGCACCATGTCACAAAGCTCCAATCATCTCACCACTGGACAATGACGTCACTGTACTCCAATGGCCTCCACACCCACCAGCATACCGTGCCGGACCTTCAGAGTATTGTGCTGTAAGACCCCTTTCACACTGAGGCACTTTGCAGGCGCTATAACGCTAATAATAGCGCCTGCAAAGCGCCCTGAAACAGCCGCTCCTCACACTCCAGTGTGAAAACCCGAGGGCTTTCACACTGGAGCGGTGCGCTGGCAGGAGGCTACAAAAGGTCCTGCTAGCAGTATGTTTGGAGCGGTGAAGGAGTGGTGTGTATACTGCTTCTCCACTGCTCCTGCCCATTGAAATGAATGGGTACTGCGGCTATACCGCCGTAAAAGCACTGCTGCAGCGGCGCTTTGCGGGTGATTTTATCCCTTTTTCGGCTGCTGGCAGGGGTTAAAAGCTCCCCACTAGGGGCCGAATAGCACTGTAAAATTGACGGTAAAGCGCTGCTAAAAATGGCGGCGCTTTATCGCCGACACACCCACCTCCCCAGTGTGAAAGGGGCCTAACCGAGGGCTCCAACATGATGAGTGACGTCATCGCAGCTCTGCCCCCACAGTTTTCATTATCTACTGTCCCCAGGGACAGATCCGATCCAGAGATCCCACTGTGTGGTGATCTCTGGATCATATCTGTCCCCGGGGACAGCAGATAATGGAATCATTGGCCTTGATTTGATTTGCATTTTGGAACTGACCTGCTGACATGACATGTTGCTTGCTGGACCGGCTCTGATGGCCGCAGGGAAGATGGCAAGATGCTGCTGTGACCTTCTGCTTGCTGGATGGATCTGATGTGGGTGTGGGTCTCTGTCTGTCTACACCTGTGCTGTGGTCTGTAGACACCCCCCCTTATCAGACCAGCTTAGGGTGGCTCCGCTCAGCTACCTGGTGACTGTGGACACAGTACCCCCCCCATGAGACCAGCTCACTTAGGGTGGGTGAGTGTGTCACTCAGCTACTGTGCCTATATCTAATATAATATATCTGTGTCCAGCAGCACACCCCCCCATCATCATCATCAGACCAGCTCAGGGTGGGGGTGGCTCAGTCAGCTAATATAATATAGTGAGTTTTGTCTGTCTGATAAGGGGGGGGTGCTGCTGGACACAGATATATTATATTAGATATAAATAGGCACAGTAGCTGAGTGATGGTCTGGTGGGGGGGGGGGGGGGCATCTGGACCAGCTATATTACACATATATATATATATTTTAACTATAGCTGTGTCTAGCAGACCACCTTGCACCCCCCCTTCCTTATCTTACTTACTTGCACAGCACAGGTCAGCCAGGGTGCCAGACAGTGAGAGTCCTCCCACACTAGCTCTTTGGTGGTGTGTCGGTACCATGGCAACCACCCCACCCCCCTCACCTCACCCCCTGGGTTCGGGCCAGCGGAGGATACCAGGACACCCCCCCACCTGTTCCGAATCTGGCTGCAGCTGGGTTCTGGAGACGAGAGCGGAGGGCAGCTTCAGAGTGCGCTGAAGATAATAGTGTGTGTAGTGACATAATCTCTTACTCTGCAGTGCAGTGTGACTGAGATGAGATGTGACAGGCTGGCTCAGTAGGAGGAGGAAGAAGGAGAACATGCAGCATGTTCACACACTGACACACCAGGCGCCACCACGGCGCTGGAGGTGTGTGTTGTTCCAACCCGGCAGGCTGCGGAGTGCGGGGTGAATGGGTCAGCTGATTGAAAAAAAAAAAATACCAGGGCTTTCCTCACCGTCGGGAGGGTGTCACCCCTCTAGCGGGTGTCACCCGGGTGCGGACCGCACCCCCCTAGCAACGCCTCTGTTTAAATCCATTGGAGACATTCTCCATCACTTCTCATGCCTGCGATACCCTGTCCTTGGGACAGAAAGTAAAGAGATACAAATTAAGCAAGGGCACAGACAGAAATAGAAATCTCACACTCACAAGGGTGAGGGTGTAAGCCTGTGTTTCAGCCTTAGCAGTGTTAAAGGTTAAAGTGAAATGCTCATTAGGGAGAGCAGAAAAAATGGTGTGCAATAACTTAAAAAACATCATGGCTGCTCCGGCTGCTCTGCTCTAAGGGCTATAGCGGGAGGGGCTGTGGGGACAGCACAGCGGTCACATGACCTCCCGGCTGACCTGAGAGGGTGACCTCAGCCTCTCCCACTGTAGCCCTTATATCAGGGGAGGAGAGCGGCCGGAGGTCATGTGACTGACCAGAAAAGATCTGAAAGAAGGTATTTAGAGGCATAATTTTATACAAACATATACACAGTGTAGTATAGCTTGGTAGAACAGAGGGGCCTGCAGTAATCTTTCTTTGACTTTACAACCACTTTACATGGATTCACAGTACAGCCATGGCCAAAAGTT
This sequence comes from Aquarana catesbeiana, assembly GCF_042186555.1. Taxonomy (NCBI): domain Eukaryota; kingdom Metazoa; phylum Chordata; class Amphibia; order Anura; family Ranidae; genus Aquarana; species Aquarana catesbeiana. The sequence continues at coordinate 164,224,507 of NC_133330.1, read as the reverse complement.
TTGAGAATGACACAAATTTTAATTTTCACAAAGTCTGCTGCCTCAGTTTTTATGATGGCATATTGCATATACTCCAGAAGGTTATGAAGAGTGATCAGGTGAATTGCAATTAATTGCAAAGTCCCTCTTTGCCATGAAAATGAACTTAATCCCATAGAAAACATTCCTATTGCATTTGTGAAGAAGACTTCCGGGAGCCCAAGAAAGTCCAGCACGGGCCAAGACCGTCTCCTACAGTTGATTCTGTGGTATTGGGGCACCACAAGTGCAGAGCTTTCTCAGGAATGACAGCAGGCAGGTGTGAGTGCATCTGCATGCACAGAGAGTCGAAGACTTTTGGAGGATGGCCTGGTGTCAGAAGGGCAGCAAAGAAGCCACTTCAGGAAAAACATCAGGGACAGACTGATATTCTGCAAAATGTATAGGGATTGGACTTCTGAGGACTGGGGTAAAGTGATTTTCTCTTATAAATCCCCTTTCTGATTGTTTGGGGCATCCGGAAATAACCTTGTCTGGAGAAGAAAAGGTGAATGATACCATTAGTCCTGTGTCATGCCAACAGTAAAGCATCCTGAGACCATTCATGTGTGGGGTTGCTGGTTGCTTCTCAGCCAAGGGAGTGGGCTCACTCACAATTTTGCCTAAGAACACAGCCATGAGTAAAGAATGGTACAAAAACATCCTCTGAGAGCAACTTCTCCCAACCATCCAAGAAGAGTTTTGTGATGAACAATGCCCTTTCTAGCATGATGGAGCACCTTGCCATAAGGCAAAAGTGATAACTAAGTGGCTTGGGGAACAAAATATCAAAATTTTGGGTCCATAGCCAGGAAACTCCCCAGACCTTAATCCCATTGAGAACTTGTGGTCAATTCACAAGAGGCTGGTGAACAAAACAAAACCCCACAAATTCTGGCAAACTCCAAGCATTTATTATGCAAGAATAAGCTGCCATCGGTCAGGATGTGGCCCAGAAGTTGATTAATAGCATGCAAGGGCAAATTGCAGAGGTCTTGAAAAAGAAGGGTCAACACTGCAAATATTGACTCTTTGCATAAATATAATTTAATTGTCAATAAAAGCCTTTGACACTTATGAAATTATTGTAATTGTACTTCAGTATACCATAGTAACGGTGTACAGTAGGGGGCGCTAGAGACCTGAAAACATATGTATCTGCCAATAGATACACACACTAACTATATCAACCACAGTGGATTAAATAGTGCTGTTTGTGCTAAACTGAAATTATATCAAATACATAGTTTATAATAAAATTGAATATAAAGAATGAAGTGAAAAGTGATATTAAAATCAACAAAAATCTTAGTGCAAATGTGATAATTGAAATCGTGATGTTTGATTGTCCCAATCCATTGAAAAGATCAGAGCAAACAATTGAAACCAACATCAAAGCAGACACATGGATCCTCAAAGATGCAACAATTCTTGCGATGATATAAAGATTCCGTCACCCAAGAGGAAAAAACACCTGAAGATAATAGATATCTGCTTACCAGATACCAATGACTTCTTTAACTAAAAAGAAAGTCATTAGTGCTTGTACAGGATTGTGCCTGTTCACATGAAGGCTGGAAGGCTGGATGGTACTTTAGGCATAGATCCCTCCCGTCCCATTCATTCAGGATAGGAAATATGAGAAACAAAAGGGAATCTCCATAGCGTAAAACCGTTTAATGTATAAAATAGAGAACAATAAAATAGCCAATTGGCCTCTTACATTGATCGGTGCCTACCCGGCACTGGGACTGCTTGCATGTCAGGGTGAATGGAGTCAGGAACCCTTCGCATCACATCGCACGCCGCATGTGCGATGTGATGCGAAGGGTTCCTGACTCCATTCACCCTGACATGCAAGCAGTCCCAGTGACGGGTAGGCACCGATCAATGTAAGAGGCCAATTGGCTATTTTATTGTTCTCTATTTTATACATTAAACGGTTTTACGCTATGGAGATTCCCTTTTGTTTCTCATATTTCCTATCCTGAATGAATGGGACGGGAGGGATCTATGCCTAAAGTACCATCCAGCCTTCCAGCCTTCATGTGAACAGGCACAATCCTGTACAAGCACTAATGACTTTCTTTTTAGTTAAAGAAGTCATTGGTATCTGGTAAGCAGATATCTATTATCTTCAGGTGTTTTTTCCTCTTGGGTGACGGAATCTTTATATCATCGCAAGAATTGTTGCATCTTTGAGGATCCATGTGTCTGCTTTGATGTTGGTTTCAATTGTTTGCTCTGATCTTTTCAATGGATTGGGACAATCAAACATCACGATTTCAATTATCACATTTGCACTAAGATTTTTGTTGATTTTAATATCACTTTTCACTTCATTCTTTATATTCAATTTTATTATAAACTATGTATTTGATATAATTTCAGTTTAGCACAAACAGCACTATTTAATCCACTGTGGTTGATATAGTTAGTGTGTGTATCTATTGGCAAATACATATGTTTTCAGGTCTCTAGCGCCCCCTACTGTACACCATTACTTATTTGATTGTTTCATTCAAATTAGGGGAGCAGCTTGTATTTGTGACTTTTTGTGTTTTTTTGTGTGTTTTTTTACACTTACTATATTTATTTATTAATTTTTTCTATATTTATTATCACGGGCGCGAAAGTATTGTCTATTTATATACCATAGTAACGTCTAAAAAAAATCTAAAAACGCTGAAGCAGCAGACTTTATTAGTTAATATTTGTGTCATTCACAAAACTTTTGACCACGGCTGTATAATATGTAAAAAATGAAAATATTTCTTACCTGTATAGCACAATGCACGTTTCCTCTTTTTGCAGGAATCATCATTCCACTTCCCTGAATCTTTTTCTCTCCCAATATATATCTCAACACAATCTTCATTGTTCTTTTTATTATTTGGTTCATTCTCACCCCAGTTTTCTGCCTCTTTTGTAAGCGTCTTGTTGGTTCCCACCCAAGTCCATACACCATTGATCTTCCTTATTCCTATCCAATAATAATATTTATTTGTGGGAATATTTTCTTGGAGGTATTCAATCTCTTTTTTATTCTGTATGGCCACAAGATCAGTATATTTACTCTGACAAAATTCCTGAGCTTTGTCATAGATCATGTCATTTGTGGAGTAATGGTAAGTCCAACAGTAGGTCACAGAAACTATAAATGAAACTGAAAAAAGAAAATGGTCACATTGACAGGGCACAATTAAAATATTTAATTTTTCAACTGGAAAAAAATTCTAAAAAGGTTGTGCTTGACCTCAAATTGTGAACATATCAGAAAATGCTGCACTCAAAAATTCCTTGAATAATGAGGAAATACATATATATATAAATATACAGTATCCATATATTGCACTGTTTCTAACTCAGGCATGATCCAAAATAAATGTGACAATTGATCAAAAAATGGAATAGAAAACAGGATCTTCAAGACAAACAATACATATCTGATAAAATATGGTCTCCTTAGTTAGCCTACCTGCAGGTCCCAAACAAACATGGCTGATATTGTATGAAGGATCCCCAGATGGAAGCACTTCTTTCTTTATTCTTTTTCCTATCCTTACCTTTTCTATTGTTCTTTTGATTCTTGCCAGTCTTGGCTTCATGCTCTAGCAGTTCTTCTGCTCTTTTCTTAACAGAGCTGCTCATGTTTACAATTGGGGGTTTGAGTACCCTATGTGGGATTGTTTTATTGTACGATAATGGGAAATACTCAGGAATCTATACACACTGGATTAAGGCTTTTCTACTTCACAGGCCTCCTGGTGATTACTGTACACATTGGTGAGGTGTTGACCTCCAGATCCAAACTTGTTGCTTTGTATTCCGTCTTTGAGAGCAGGTATCTTGATAGCTATCTCCCAATGTTAACAAAGTTTGTGTTATTTGGAATAACACCTGTATACCTGTGGTCTTAAGAAGGACTTAACCTTACTACCAAGATCTTCGCTGGTTTCCCTTTTTGGTAAATTTGTTCCTCTCACCTCCACTTATAAATCATTCTGTTTTATGTACAGAGCACACAGGGATTGTTTGCTGCTCTGGAAAGTGATCACTTACTTTTAGTTCTTTTATAAAAATAATAATAAAAAAATGACTGAAACAAAAAACAGCATCTCAAAACATATTCAATAAAATAAAAGATATTCCACACTATATATAAAGTGCTATGTGCAACCAGACTTAGGGGGTCATTTACTATAGAGCTGCGGCGCTAATTAGCGCTAAAACAATATTTACTATAGCGCTGGTGAGAAAATACTCCCAAAATCAAATTTACTATAGTTCCCTGAAAACAAATAGCGCCCAAAGCCTTACTCTGCTAAAACCTGGAGTAGTGCACATGGAAATAATGTTTAGAGCATGATATAATTGCCTAAATGGTACTGAAATATGCGGTATATTATTTAAAGATAATCTGCTTTTGAACTGTGTGAAAAAGTGATTTCTACGCTGAAATATCTTTAAATGTCTGAGAAGTGTCCCGTTTTGGACAACTAGGTGCCAACACAACTAAGCATGCTCAGACCTGAAAATAGCTCTCATTTTAACTCAAGTGTCTTTTTTACCCGGCGCTATAGTAAATACCAAAATGAGAGCTAATTAGAGAACATTTTTTTGAAGTGAAAATCTGCTCTATTCTAGTCCAAATCAAGTTTCAGCCATTGATTCTAATGGGACAATTCTAATGCCGCATACACACGGTCGGACTTTTCGGCTACAAAAGTCCGGCGGACAATCCGACCGTGTGTGGTCTCCATCGGACTTCCAACGGACCGTTTCGGTCGGAAATCCGACGTACTTTAGATTTGAAACTTGCTTCAAATCTTTACGTCGTAACTCCGCCGGACTCAGTTCCTGACGGAAAGCCCATTCGTCTGTATGCTGGTCCAACAGACCAGATACGACGGAGGGGCAGGGTACTGCATCTTGCGCTCGCTGCAATAGGAAAAACACATTTTCCTATTGCGGCGAGCATGGGGGGCATCCCAGGCCCTTAGGTCTGGTATGGAACTGTAATGGGAACCCCCTACGCCGAAAAACCGGCGTGGGGGTCCCCCCAAAATCCATACCAGACCCCGATCCGAGCACGCAGCCTGGCCGGTCAGGAAAGGGGGTGGGGACGAGCAGTGGCATAGCATGGGGGGTGCAGGGGGTGCCGTGGCCCCGGGCGCGACATTTAGGGGAGCGCAATTTCGTGCCAGTAGTGTCACTACTCCTGGCTGCCTCCTCCTAATTTAATTTCCTGTGTCCCCCGCGTTCCGCCGCCATGTCCAGTGTTTGGCGACCTGTGATTGGGCATATGGGGGTCATGTGCGGCGTGGGGCTGGCCTATCCGGGATCACGGTTGCTCCTGAAGTCCCGCCTCCGCACATGACCCCCATACGCCCAATCACAGTGCGCCGGGAAACCATGAACATGCTGGCTGGAGCGCGGGGAGACTAGCACTGGAGAGTGTGAGCCGCCGGGGCCGCTGTCTTCTCCTCCTCCTCCTCCTCCTCCTCCTATCCTCCAGACCGATGCAAGACAAGAAGGTGAGAAATGGATAAACACGGGGGGGGAGAAGAGACAGGCGCTGTATATGTAGTGTCAGTATAGGAAGACTAGGCAGGACAGTATAGTGTACAGTGTAGTATAGTGGTTAGTATAGTGTAGTGGACAGTGTAGTGTAGTGGTCAGTATAGTGTAGTGGACAGTGTAGTATAGTGGACAGTGTAGTGTAGTGGACAGTGTAGTGTAGTGGACAGTGTAGTATAGTGTAGTGGACAGTGTAGTGTAGTGGTCAGTGTAGTCTAGTGGACAGTGTAGTGTAGTGGTCAGTATAGTGTAGTGGTCAGTATAGTGTAGTGGACAGTGTAGTGTAGTGGACAGTGTAGTATTGTGGACAGTGTAGTGTAGTGTAGTGGTCAGTATAGTGTAGTGGTCAGTATAGTGTAGTGGACAGTGTAGTGTAGTGGACAGTGTAGTATTGTGGTCAGTATAGTGTAGTATAGTGTAGTGGTCAGTATAGTGTAGTGGACAGTGTAGTGTAGTGGACAGTGTAGTATAGTGTAGTGGACAGTGTAGTGTAGTGGTCAGTGTAGTATTGTGGTCAGTATAGTGTAGTGGACCGTGTAGTATAGTGGACAGTGTAGTGTAGTGGGCAGTGTAGTATTGTGGTCAGTATAGTATAGTGGTCAGTATAGTGTAGTGGACAGTGTAGTGTAGTGGACAGTGTAGTATAGTGTAGTGGACAGTGTAGTATTGTGGTCAGTGTAGTGTAGTGTAGTGGACAGTGTAGTATAGTGGTCAGTGTAGTATAGTGGACAGTGTAGTATAGTGGTCAGTGTAGTATAATGGTCAGTGTAGTATTGTAGTCTGTATAGTGTAGTGGGCAGTGTAGTGTAGTGGTCAGTGTAGTGGACAGTGTAGTGTAGTGGACAGTGTAGTGTAGTGGTCAGTGTAGTGTAGTGGTCAGTGTAGTATTGTGGTCAGTGTAGTGGACGGTGTAGTATTGTAGTCTGTATAGTGTAGTGGACAGTGTAGTGTAGTGGACAGTGTAGTATTGTAGTCTGTATAGTGTAGTGGACAGTGTAGTGTAGTGGTCAGTGTAGTGTAGTGGTAAGTGTAGTGTAGTGGACAGTGTAGTATAGTGGACAGTATAGTGTAGTGGTCAGTGTAGTGTAGTGGTCAGTGTAGTGTAGTGATCAGTGTAGTGGACAGTGTAGTATAGTGGTCAGTATAGTGTAGTGGACAGTGTAGTATAGTGGTCAGTGTAGTGTAGTGGACAGTATAGTGGTCAGTGTAATGTAGTTCTCAGTGTAGTGGTCAGTATAGTGGACAGTATAGTGTAGTGGTCAGTATAGTGGACAGTATAGTGGTTAGTGTAGTGGTCAGTATGGTGGAGTGTATAGTATAGTGGTCAGTGTAGTATAGTGGTCAGTGTAGTGTAGTGGACAGTGTAATGGTCACTGTAGTGTAGTTCTCAGTGTAGTATAGTATAGTGTAGTTCTCAGTGGTCAGTATAGTGGTCAGTGTAGTGGACAGTATAGTGGACAGTATAGTGGTCAGTGGGTTAGGGGGGCGTGGTCAACATCACCCGGTGACCACGCCCCCTAAAATGTCACAGTCCCAGCATGCCCAGGGACTGTGACAACATAAGTTGGCGGGGTCTCCGCCTATATAAGTCACAACGGAGCCTTCAGAGAGCAGTCCAGCCGGAGAGACCGTCATGTCAACATCTAGAGAAGAGAAGAGGGAAGAAGACAAGAAGCCCAGAAGTCCGGACCTCCACTGGCAAGAGAGCGGCCTGAAGACAGCGGAGGAACCGGCCGAAGAACTGGAACACCGGGAGAAGAGGACAGAGAGAGCGGAGAAGAACAAACCGGACGCCGGGAGAAGAGGAACTGGAGGGACCCCCGAAGCCGGAAGAAGACCTCCCCAGAGCTGGAGGAAGACCCCCGAAGCCGGAAGAAGACCCCCCGAAGCTGTTTAATAAATTATTTTAAAAACCTGTGTAGTGTGTTTTATTATTGACACTTTCCCTAGGTGAATGGGTAGGGGTACCATGTACCCCATACTCATTCACATAGGGTGGGGGGCCGGGACCTGGGGGCCCTCTTATTAAAGGGGGCTCCCGGATTCCGATAAGCCCCCTGCCCGCAGACCTCGACAACCAACGGCCAGGGTTGTCGGGAAGAGGCCCTTGTCCTCATCAACATGGGGACAAGGTGCTTTGTGGTGGGGGGCCCTGCAGGGCACCCCCTCCCCCAAAGCACCCACCCCCCCATGTTGAGGGCATGCGGCCTGGTACGGTTCAGGAGGGGGGGCGCTCGCTCGTCCCCACCCCCTTTCCTGACCGGCCGGGCTGCGGGCTCGGATCGGGGTCTGGTATGGATCTAGGGGGGACCCCACGCCATTTTTTCGGCGTAGGGGGTTCCCCTTACAGTTCCATACCAGACCTAAGGGCCTGGGATGCCTGCGACGGGGCTCGCAAGGTTTCAATCTTGCCGAGATTGATTTCCTTTTCTAGTCCCTTCGTACCCGAGTCACGTTCAAAATGAACGGACTTGTCCGTGTGTGGGAAAGTCCGTTCATTCTGAAAGTCCGGTGGAAGTCCGTCGGGAAGACCGGATTCCGGAAAGTCTGGTCGTGTGTAGGCAAGTCTGTCCGTTCAGAAAGTCCGGCGGTAGTCCGCCAGAAGTCTGGCGGCAAGTACGTCGGACCTAGCTTCCCAGAAAGTCCGACCGTGTGTACGCGGCATAACTTTCACAAAAAAAAACCTTTTAATGTTGAGATGAAATGTATCTTTCTCTGAAATAAATTTTCCTTTGCAACATTGTTGCTTCTATTTAAAATATTTTGTTTTTAAGAATGGTAGAATGTGGAATGTTTTGATGTTTTGGTAAAATATATTTTTCTCTGTCACTTTCACTTGTTACTCTCCATCTCACAACCATCTTTACCCAAACTCACACAGGTGTCTTTACAATCCACAAACAATACCATTGCTGATGCAAATTTGAAACGAATCACAATTTTTTTGTGCTTTTTATTATTTCCAAATATTCATAATTTGAGCCCAAAAAATGTGATATGTGTACCAACATCAGAAAGCAAAATGTAAATCCCAAAAATTTGAGGGTAATATTCTACACTCACCCACAAAAAAAACACCAAATATCACAGAATAAATCAAGAAGAATAACTCTTGAGTAATGTAATTCAATCACCTGTATGTCCAAAGAAATGCAGTATTTATGTGTTTTTATGTGTAGTTATGTGTAGGAGGCTCTCACATGTGGCAGCTCTGTGGCTTAGAGGTTAGAACTTCTGCTTAATATCCCTGAGGGTCTGGGTTCAAATCCTGAACATGTTGCTTCATGTAGAGAAGTTGTGTCATCTCCCAGGTCCTATAACTATGTCTAAATGTAGTATTTATGTGTAGGAGGGTTCTACCACCATTGTAAGTCTTTTCCAGATACACTATTTAGCCAAAAGTATTGGGATGCCTTTACACACACATGAACTTTAATGGCAGCCCAGTCTTAGTCCGATTTGGCCCACCCTTTGCAGCTAGAACAGCTTCTGGGAAGGCTATCCACAAGGTTTAGTGTGTCTATGGGAACGTTTGATCATTCTTCCAGAAGTGCATTTGTGAGACCAGGCACAGATGTTGGATGAGAAGGCCTGGCTCGCAGTCTCTACTCTAATTCAGCCAATGGGTGTTCTATCGGGTTGAGGCCAGGATGCTGTGCCGTCAAGTCAAGTTTCTCCACCCCAAACTTGCTCATCCATGTCTTTATGGACCTTGCTTTGTGCACTGGTGTGCAGTCATGTTGGAACGGGAAGGGGATTTCCTCAAACTGTTCCCACAAAGTTGGGAGCATAAAATTGTCCAAAATGTCTTGGTATGCTGACGCCTTAAGAGTTCCCTTAACTGGAACTAAGAGGCCAAGCCCAACCTCTGAAAAACAACCCCACATCATAATCCCCCTCCACCAAATCATTTGGACCAGTGCACAAAGCAAGGTCCATAAAGACACAGATGACTGATTTTGGGGTGGAGGAACTTGATTGGCCTGGACAGAGTCCTGACCTCAACACAACAGAACACCTTGGGGATGAATTAGAGAGGAGACTATAGGTCAGACCTCATCATCCAACATCAGTGCCTGACCTCACAAATGCACTTGGAAGAATGGCCAAACATTCCCATAGACACACTCCTAAACCTTGTGGACAGCCTTCCCAGAAGAGTTAAAGCTGTTATAGCTGCAAAGGGTGGGCCAAATGAGTTTTGAACCCAATACTAATACTGGGATGCCATTACAGTTCATATGCGTTTAAAGGCAGGTGTCCCAATACTTAGGCCAATATATTGTATATTGCTTGTGACACTGAGCATGGCTATGGACTTAGGGCTGGTTCACACCACAGAGATGCAGAGAACATGTGTGAGGCTGCCTGGTGGCTAAGTGGGTAACTGTTCTGTCTAACAGCACCTGGGATGTTGGTTCAATTCCCCAACATGCTAATCCTTGTGTTGAAGTTTATATGTTCTCCCTGTGTGGGTTTCTTACCACAATCCAAAGACATGCTGGCATATTATTTGTCTCCTGTCAAAATAGGTTCTAATGTAAGAAAGTTAATTTTGGACTATATATGGGAAGCTCATTGCAGCCAGGGACTGATGTTAAAGTTTATTAGCACTAATCATGCCCAGGGACTTGGACATTTCAAATTTTAGGGTTTACACTGCACGGGTACATATGCTTAGAAAACTGTTGCTTTGTTTATGTGGATGCAAATGGACTTTGATCTTTGTCCTGTAGTTGAAGATTTGATGCACATAGCCAAGGGCTAACCCAGTTGCGAATAGTATTATGTGTTCCTGCCCATCAGGTGCAATCACTTTAGACATACATGAAGAGACAGATTGAAAGATACTGGTGGGCGTGTACTTCTATTGGGTGTGTCAGTGTGCTAACAATACAACCTCTCTTATATAAAGGCCTGCAGTAGGGAGGTTCGTTTGGCCAGGTTTTTTGCTGTGATTTGTGGTGGAGAAGGAATGATATTGTGCATATTGACAAATGCCCAACTAGGGATATGTGATGAAATTCTTGTGCATTTTTTCAATCAAAAGTGGGTTTATGTGGCCATGCTGTCAATGTTGTGTGTGTATTGTTCCTGTCTGATCATGCAAACATCGTTTGGAAGCATCTGCTGACCTACTCTTTTTGATCTTGTTTAATCGTGTACACCGAAATGCAGCTTCCAACAGAACATGGTCACCAATGTATGTATGTGTGGATTGTGGGCTGGTGGTGGGTGTTTTGAATAAGTATTTTTTGTAATATTATGTTGGAATGCTTTGTAAGAATGACTGTTAAGTATGTTTCTATAATCTTGCAGATAAAAATGTGATGTGTTGATGTGATTTTAATAATGCTTAAAGTGAAACAATAAAAGTGCAATATTCCTTTACATTTCGTACCTGGGGGGTGTCTATAGTATGCCTGTAAAGTGGCGCGCGTTTCCCGTGTTTAGAACAGTCTGACAGCAAAATTACATTTCTAAAGGAAGAAAAAGGTCATTTAAAAGTGCTAGCGCTGGTGTTCTGCCGAGAAAGTTCCCCCCGGCGGATAAGGACTCCCCTGTACTGCGCAGGCGCAGCGCTTGCGCAGTATGAGCCGCCGAAAATAGCCAAAGCTGAACACCTGTGCGTCAGCTGTACAGGGCGCCACGCTTCGCTCGCCACGATTCGGGCACGGCCTTGCTTCATTCTGCATATTTTTATTCTAACTCTATGTCCACTTGGATGGTGGGGCTTGAACCTGGACTCAAGGCAGAATGTAGTGCTCAGGTGCCGTGTAGAGCTGACGATCAGCTGTTCTACTTTGGAGACTTTCGGCGGCTCTGTAGTCGTTCATACTGTGCAAGCGCAGTGCATGGGCAGTACAGGGGGCTCCTTATCCGCCGGGGGAACTTTCTCGGCAAGACACCAGCTATTAATGAATTGTCGTCCCGAAAATGCACATAAAAGTTCATTGATAAAAACGCCCCGGGATTCCCCCATAGTCCATTACCAGGCCCTTTGGGTCTGGTATGACTATTAAGGGGAGCCCCAAACCAAAATTTAAAAAAAAATGCGTGGGGGTCCCCCCAAATTCCATACCAGGCCCTTCAGGTCTGGTATGGATTTTAAGGGGAACCCCGTGCCAAAATTTAAAAAAAAATGGCGTGGGGTCCCCCCAAAAATCCATACCAGACCCTTATCCGAGCACGCAACTTAGCAGACCGCAGGAAAAGAACCGTACCAGGCCACATGCCCTCAACATTGGGAGGGTGCTTTGGGGTAGCCCCCCAAGGCACCTTGTCCCCATGTTGATGGGGACAAGGGCCTCATCCCCACAACCCTTGCCCGGTGGTTGTGGGGGTCTGCAGGCGGGGGGCTTATCAGAATCTGGAAGCCCCCTTTAACAAGGGGAACCCCAGATCCCAGCCCCCCCTGTGTGAAATGGTAATGGGTACAAAAGTGCCCCTACCATTTCACAAAATAAGTGTCAAAAATGTTAAAAATGACAAGAGACAGTTTTTGACAACTCCTTTATTTAAATGCTTCTTCTTTCTTCTATCTTCTTTCTTCCTTTGGTTTCTTCCTCCATCTTCTTGTTCTTCTGGTTCTTCCTTCGGTGTTCTCGTCCGGCATCTTCCTTCGCAGCATCTTCCCTTCTTCTTCTCGGGCCGCTCTGTATCCACCATGATGGGAGGCTCCCGTTGTTTGATGCTTCTCGTCTTCTGCCGGTTCTTAAATAACGGAGGGTGGGGCCACCCGGTGACCCCACTCCCTCTGACGTCATGAGGAATGCCACAGGGAAGTCCCCGTCAAGTCCCCGTGCGTCAGAGGGGGGGCGGGATTACCGGGTGGCCCCGCCCTCAGTTATTTAAGAACCGGCAGAAGACGAGAAGCATCACACAACGGGAGCCTCCCATCATGGTGGATACTGAGCGGCCCGAGAAGAAGAAGGGTGACCCGGTGATCCCGCCCCCCCTCTGACGCACGGGGACTTGACGGGGACTTCCCTGTGGCATTCCTCATGACGTCAGAGGGAGCGGGGTCACCGGGTGGCCCCGCCCTCCGTTATTTAAGAACCGTCAGAAGATGAGAAGTGTTACACAGTGAGAGCCTCCCATCATGGTGGATGCGGAGCGGACCAAAAAGAAGGGAAGAAGACGCCATGGAGGAAGATGCTGGACAAGAACACCGAAGGAAGAACCAGAAGAACCGGAAGAAGAAGAAGATGGAGGAAGAAACCGAAGGAAGATAGAAGATAGAAGATAGAAGAAAGAAGAAGTATTTCAATAAAGGAATTGTCTCATAATTTTTGACACTTATTTTGTGAAATGGTAGGGGTACTGTTGTACCCCCTTACCATTTCACACAGGGGGGGCCGGGATCTGGGGGTCCCCTTGTTAAAGGGGGCTTCCAGATTCCGATAAGCCTCCCGCCCGCAGACCCCCACAACCACCGGACAAGGGTTGTGGGGATGAGGCCCTTGTCCCCATCAACATGGGGACAAGGTGCTTTGGGGGGCTACCCCAAAGCACCCTCCCAATGTTGAGGGCATGTGGCCTACCCCAAAGCACCCTCCCAATGTTGAGGGCATGTGGCCTGGTACGGTTCAGGGGGGGGCCTGCCAGGTTGCGTGCTCGGAAAATAGTCTGGTATGGATTTTTGGGGGGGACCCCACGCCATTTTTAAAAAAATTTGGGCGCGGGGTTCCCCTTAAAATCCATACCAGACATGAAGCATCTGGTATAGATTTTGAGGGGGACCCCACGCCATTTTTTTTTTAAATTTTGGCCGAGGTTCCCCTTAATATCCATACCAGACCTGAAGGGCCTGGTATGGAATTTAGGGGGACCCCCACGCCATTTTTTAAAAAATTTTGGTTCGGGGTTCCCCTGTGGGGAATTTCCATGCCGTTTTTATCAATGAACTTTTATGTGTATTGTCGGACCGGCAATTCATTAATAGCCGCGAGTAGTTTTAAATGACTTTTTTTCCTTTGAAATGTCATTTTGCTGTCAGACTGTTCTAAACACGGGAAATATGCGCCCCTTTACAGGCATACTATAGACACCCCCCAGGTACAAAGTTTAAAGGAATATTACATTTTTATTGTTTCACTCTAAGCATTATTAAAATCACTGCTCTCGAAAAACTTTCCATTTTTAAAAAAATTTTTTGCATTGATACATGTCCCCTAGGGCAGGACCCGGGTCTCCAAACACTTTTTGAAGTCTTTCTGGCCTTTTTTGAGAGTTATTTTTTGGTACTGCAGGATAATTTTTTGGCGCTATAGTAAATGACCCCCAAAGTGTGTATAAACTGTGCTGTAACCATACGTATATAGCAAAATACATAGTTAAATAGTAGTCAGGTTGAAAAAAGACACAAGTCCATCTAGTTCAACCAATAAAAAAAAAAAACAACCATACAATCCCATATACACAATCCTATACCCACAGTTGATCAAGAGGAAGGTGAAAAAAAAAACAGCAAAGCATGATCCAATTTGCTACTGCAGGGGAAAACATTCCTTCCTGAATGTTTTCCCCTGTCGGATATTCCCTGGATCAACTTTACCTATAAATGTCAGTATCCAGATATATAATGTACATTTAGGAAAGAATCCAGGCCTTTTTTAAAGCAATCTACTGAGCTGGCCAGAACCACCCTTGGAGGGATTCTATTCCACATTTCCACAGCTCTTATGTCCTGTACACACGGTCGGATTTTACGACGGAAAATGTGCGATCGGAGCTTGTTTGTCGGAAATTTCGACCGTGTGGAGGCTCCATCGGACTTTTTCCATCGGAATTTCCGACACACAAAGTTTGAGGGCAGGCTATAAAATTTTCCGACAATAAAATCCATTCGCATCAATTCTGACCGTGTGTGGACAATTCTGATGCACAAAGTGCCACGCATGCTCAGAATAAATTCCGAGACGGAACTGCTCGGTCTGGTCAAATTAGCGTTCGTAATGGATATAGCACTTTCGTCACGCTGCAGTGTCTTAAATTGTTTAATGCAGCGCACTCTCTTCTTCTTTATAATGCTAGAAGAATGAAGTTGTTTTGCTGCTCATATTCACACAGACTTCTCACAAACTTCTTTCTTTATTATTTATCGTGATTTCATGAATATAATATTTTTATTTGTCACATCTCCCAATTTTTTTTTTTTTTAATGTTTTTAGATTTTGTATTTTTTCTTTAGTTGTTTAAATCCTGATCTCCTGTTATTTTTTTAATTATTTTTTGTTTAACTCCAGAATAGTTTTGGGTGTGTTTTGTGTGTCAAGTTACCACAACACGATTATTATCTTATATTATTTAATCTCAAGGAGATTGTTTGGTGTTGGTGTCTCTTGTTAATTTCACATTGTATTTTTGAAATGTACCTGCCTCCTCACAAACAAACTGTCCTTTTTCAAGGAAAACACACATAGGCGAGTATAATAAAACAAACCAAAAATGTATTAAAGGGTCATAACCAAAGAAAGAGGGAGGCAACGCTGGAGAAACAGCAGAAATTGGCGAAGCCTTTGGCCCCCAGAGCACACATCAACTATTTTCAGGCAAAATTGGTGGCCTGAGGAGTCCATATATAAGGGAGTACAATCTGGCCCAGAAGTCCAAGAGATCATGAACAGCAGCAGATGACATACATGTCCCCAAGCTGTGGTCATACAAGAGCCTGCATCTTTTGTCAGACCAGACTGAACCCAGGTCATCACTTTCTTGTCTTCCTTCCACTCTTCCTTCCACGCTGTGTCTGTGGCATTGGAGTTGTGGCAGTAGGAGGAGGAGGATGATGTAACTCACACAGGTGGGTATTGAGTGTGATTTATTTATTTATTTATTTTTTTTTTCTTATCCACTTCAGCGAAAGTTTTCCGAGAGACATTATTTCAACTTTATGTGTCAAACTTTATCTCTTCTCCTTTTTCACATCATTGTGGATTGTTTCCGTCACATCTTTATTATTTTTCCCTTCTAGGATATTCTTAAATAATTTTAAAAACCGACGACAAAACGCCTTCTATAATTATAAACCCTATTATTATCTTAATCTCTCTCAGTCCCTCTTATTTCCCCTCCCCCTCTCCTCCCCTGTGTCTGGTCCGTTCCTTTATGTTGTTTATTTATCCACTTGGCTCTGCACCTATTCTTTCTTTTATCCTATCTAAATAAATATCCGAGACTTTGTAGTTTTTTCAACTTTCCCATCTACTATTATCCCCTTTCTCTCCTCCTTCCATTTTGTAGTGATAATCTATTTCCTTTAGCCAGTTTCTAATGTCTGGTTTTCCACTTTTTAGCCAATTCTTGGGAATTAAGGCCTTGGCCGCATTCAGGAGGTTAGGAATTATTGATTTTCTATATTGTTTCTTAGGTTTATTGTAGATATGGAAGAGGCAAGTCCAAATATTTTGTTCTATTTCTTCTCCAGTTATTTCTTTTATGTTATTTAACACTTCCTTCCAGTACTCCATTGTTATTGGGCATTCCCACCATATGTGTGTGATCGTTGCTATTTGGCCACATTTTCTCCAACACAAGGAGGTTCTATCTTGATGGAATCTGTGTATTCTTACTGGGGTCATATACCATCTTGATACTAGTTTATAATTCATTTCTATGGTCTTCATGTCCCAAGCCTTATTATATCCCATTTCTATCATTTTTTCCACTTTTTGGTTATCTATTTTTAAATTCATTTCTTTTTCCCATTGATTTATATATTCTGGTCTTTCTTGTGCTTCCAAGTCTGTCAGTATACTATAAATTTTTGATGTTCCGTTTTTTAATGGTGTTTCATTGCTACATAGCTTTTCCAGTGCAGTTAATTTTGTTTCATCTCTCAGTGGGTGTGGTATTGTGCTTACTAGGTGCCTTAATTGAGTATACTTCCATTCATTCATCTTCCATCCATTCCTTTCCTCTATTTCTACTCGTGTTCTTATTTTACCATTTCTAGTGATATCTTTCAGTTGTGGGTTACCTATTCCTTGGATTTCAAATATTTCCCTCCCAGGGGTGAAGAGATTCGATCCCGTGAGTGCTAATAGTGGTGAATTATATTTCCATTCATTCTTTAAGTGGATGGTGTCCCAAATTTTAAATACATTTTTTGTTATTTCGTGCATGTCGGTGTCCAATATTCTATATTTCCGTGGAATCCAAATATTCTTATGTAGTGTGGCTCCACTTATTGTGTTTTCTATTTCCACCCATTTTTTTTCATTTTTCTCATTTGTCCACTCTAACATTCGTGTTAAAACTATGGCTTTATAGTACCTACTTATATCTGGAGCGGCAAGACCTCCATGCTCCTTTTTCCTTGTGATCAGCGTGTAATTAATTCTTGGTTTTTTATTAAGCCATATGTATTTTAGCAGGATTGTTTTAATTATTTTAAAAAAGCTCTGCGGGATTTTTACTGGTAACATCTGTAATCTGTAGTTTATTTTAGGTAATATCGTCATCTTAAACATATTTATTCTTCCAATCCATGAAAGTGGTTGTATTCTTAACTTTTTCATTTCTTCTTTGACCTCATTGATCAGTGGAATAAAGTTTGCCTGATAAATTTTTTCGACTCTAGGAGTTATTTTAATTCCAAGGTAATTTAGTTCTTTTACCCAAGTGAATGGGAATTCTTTTTGTAAAAACTGAACTTCCTTTTTCTCTAGACCTATGTTTAATATTTCCGTTTTTATTGGATTAATTTTGAAGTTTGACAGTTCTCCGTATTTTTTAATTTCTTTCAGTATGTTTGGGAGTGACACTCTTGGGTTGGATACGTACATCAAGATGTCGTCCGCGTAAGCAGCGATCTTATGCTCTTTTCCTCCTAGTTTCGCTCCTTCTACCTCTTTGTTATTGCGGAGTGTTGCTAATAGTGGTTCTAAAGCCAATACATATAATAGTGGAGACAGTGGACAGCCTTGCCGTGTTCCATTCTGCATCTTAATTTTTGGAGAGAGTCTACCGTTTACTTTTACGACTGCTGTCGGGCCATTATACAAATTTGTTATCCACTTCATCATTTTTGTCCCGATACCCAAATGCCGCAATGTATCCATCATGAAACCCCAGTCTACCCTGTCAAATGCTTTTTCTGCATCCAATGACAGGAATAGAACTGGGGTCTCATTCTGCACCTTCTTGTGCAACATCAATAATGATTTTAGGCTGTTGTCCCGCCCCTCTCTCCCCGGGACAAAACCAGTTTGGTCCGGGTTGATCCACAGTGGGATTAGTTTTTTTATCCTAGTGGCCAGGATCTTGGAGTACAGCTTCGTATCGGCATTCAATAGGGTTATTGGCCTGTAGCTTGAGCATTTAACTTTGTCTTTCCCTTCTTTTGGTAGTATTGTAATATGAGCTAATAACGATTCACTTCTTATTTCTTCATCTTCCCCTAAGGAATTCATATATTCTAATAGTTTTGGAGTCAGCTGTTCTTCAAAATTTTTATAGTATTTGACCGTAAACCCGTCTGGTCCTGGGCTTTTTCCTACGGGAGTTTCCTTTAATGCCAGTTTTACCTCTTCATGCGTAATATTTTTTTCCAATTCTTCTAGTTGGTCTATTTTTAGTTTTGGTAAGTTTGCTTTTTTTAAATATTCTTGTATCTTCTTTGTTCTTGTATTCGCTTCTTTCCAACTTTCCTGTCCTTTTATTGCATAAAGGGAGCTGAAGTATTTTTGAAATGTTATCGCTATATCTGTAGTTTTATTTACCACTTCTCCTTTTTCATTTTTGATCTTCTCAATGTAATTCAAAGACTTCTTTTTTTTACCAGATTTGCTAGGTATTTTCCTGGTTTATTACCCCATTTATATTTTTCTTGTACTACTCTGTTGTAGTCCTTCCTTTCTTCTTGTTCCATCCAGTCTTTTAATTGCTCTCTCTTTTGAGATAGTAGGCCGAAGATTTTGTTGTTTACTTGATTTTTATGTTTTCGTTCCAATTCATAAATTTCTTTAATTATTTGTTGCATGTTTGTTTTCCTTTCCTGTTTTTTTCTTGCCCCTATGGCTATTAACTTGCCCCTAATAATAGATTTATGCGCCTCCCATATTGTTGCTTTCGATACCTCTGGTGTATCGTTTTCCTCAAAATATCTTTTAATTTCTTCTATGATGCTTTTTTCGGTCTCACTGTCTTCTAATAAAGTTTCGTTGATTCTCCATGGACCCCTTTCAAGGACTTCTCCTTTTATTTTCATTCTCAAGGTTACTGGGCTGTGATCTGAGGCGGTTATTATGCCTATTTTTGTTTCTTCTATTTCTTCCAAGTTTCTATGTTTGACCATGATGTAATCCAATCTGGAGTAAATTTTGTGTACTGTTGAGTAGAATGTGTAGTCCTTTGTGCTGGGGTGCTGAATTCTCCAAGGGTCTATTAGTTGCTGTTCATATAATGTTCTTTTTAATTTCTTTAGTTGATTTACCTCTTTGTCCCTTACTCTTGAGGTACTGTCCATTTTATTATCCATGCTGAAGTTGAAGTCTCCAGCTAGTATTAATTTTCCTTGCTTGAATTCCATTAGTATTTTAATTATATCTATCAAATATTTTTTAGGGTTCTTATTAGGACAGTAGACATTGGCCAATGTATATTTTACCCTGTGTATAGTTCCTGTAATAAAAAGATATCGACCCTCCGGGTCTATTTTCCTTTGATCTATTAGAAAACGTACATTTTTCCCTATACCGATGGCTACTCCTTTGGCCCTTCTTATTGGCGAGTCTCCTTGATACCATGTTGGTATGTTTCTTGAATAAATTTTGGCATTTGAGTTTTGGGTTATATGCGTCTTCTGTAGGAAAATTATTTCTGCTTTACTTTTTTCTAGTTCTCGGAGAATGATGTTTCTCTTCCCTGGGGAATTTAGTCCTCGGACATTGTAAGAGATTATTTTTATGCTGTTTACGTTTTCCATTCTTGTGCCTTTTCTTCCACGCCCGTCCTCCGGCCCTCCCCCCCACGCGGTCCCCCTAGGTGACCGGATGGAGGGGACACCCAGCGGACGCACGGGGTCTCCTCATCTCTTGTCTCAAAATAGGTGCGCCTATGTAACCACTCATGTGACTCAGACCTTTCCCTCCCCACCCTCCTTCCCTCCCTTTTCCCTCCTCCCACCCTCCCCCTCCCTTTTTTCTGATATGGGTTTTTTACCCCCATATTCTCTAGAGCTGAGAGCGTTTTACTTTGTTTTGTGGGGCACGCTCTGCCCCCTCTGCTCTATTTATTGTGAGGCGGAGCTCTGTAAGACACCCTATTCCCCCCCTGCCTAAGCACTAATAGGGCGACCCCCTGTCCACTCCGTGAGTCCCTGTTTCCCTCTCCCTGCATTTTTGTTGTGTTTTACCAATCCTTTCACTTTCCTTTTTTTCCATCCCATCAACCCCAGCCCCCCCCCCCCTTTCCACTCTAAGGCCCCTTGCACCGTTGTGTGGTATTTTCTCAGATATTAATTTCCTCGAGAGTCCACATCTTGATGTCTGATCCTTGAATTTACTTGCCACTGCAGGTCATCTCCTGCCGTTATTCGCTCCTGACTATTTGCGTATTTTTCCAGTTCTGGGGAGGGGATTTCTAGTTTGTTGCAAAAGTCCGGAATCTCCTCCACATGTCTTAGCCTCGCACTTATTCCGTTTTTCCTTGCTATTAGACATGCTGGAAAACCCCAGTTGTATTGAATTTCTTGCTCCCGGAGGATTTCTAATAATGGCTTTAGTATCCGTCGTCTTTTCAACGTTTCTTGAGATAAATCTTGAAATATTTGTAATTTACCTCCCGCAAACTCTATTTGTGTTTTCCTCTTTAGGTTTATCCAGATCTGTTTTTTTTCTTCCCATTTTTCAAAGCGTACGATTACATCTCTAGATGTTTCCCTTGCGAACCTTTGAGGTTTTTTTACTCGAAAGACACTTTCTATTCCTATTGTGTTAGTAGTTTCCTTTCCCAAGATTTGGTTGAAGAGATTGTTCATTTTTTCTATTAGATTTTCTGCTTGTTCTGTTTCCGGTAACCCACGTATTCTCAAGTTTTTCTTTTTATCTCTATTTTCTTGCTCTTCTATTTTATATGATTGTTCCTGTTGTTCCCGTTTTAATTTCTTTATTTCATCTTCCAGTTCCTTTATGTTTTTTTGATGTAGGTCTACTTTGATCTCTACTTCTTCCACTCTGTTTAACATATATCCCATATCTTTATGGAGTGTTGACATCTCTGCTTTTAGGGAATTCTCTAGTGCCGCGAACATTTTTTCCATATCCTGTTTTGTTGGCAACTGTGGCCCTTGTTGTCCTTCCTCCTTTCCTCTGTCTTCCCCTCCATTTCTGGCTCCATTCTGGGTTCTGAGAGGTGGCTGGTTTCTGTTTGTACTTTATACTGGCCTTTTTTATCCTTGTTGTCCTTCTCTTTTGTATCTATTTGTCTGCCCTTTGAACCCACTTGTTTCTCTCCTTCTCCGATTCCTTGCTGTATATACCTGTTCATAGGGCCTGGACTTGGGCCTAGGCTGGTCCTAGGTGATTTCGGTATTGCTCCCGCACTTCTTGTTGTTTTCCCCTTCATGTTTGTTTCTATGGCTGGATTTATAAGATCTTCGAAGCTGCCTTCCAGAATACCCCTTGATTGGGGTCTCTTAATGATGAAAAAATCTCCCAGCCTTCTTAAATTGACTTATTTTTACTAATATTTCTTTTGTTCCGTTCTCATACCCGGCATCCTCCCCACAATCCAATAATAGAAATAATCAATGAGATATAAGTAGTCCCCGTTTTCCAGAAGTTATGTTACTACCTTAAGTACATTAAGCATTCCTTGGTGCTGTTCAATTGTTTAAACCATAGTATTAAGTCCCCATGCACACGGACGTCTCCACAGCTGCCTTTCCGAGCCCTTTCTGCAGCTCAAAAAGGCCTGTCCATGTCAGTCCACGGCCTCACGCCCACCCAGGCGTCTCCGAGCCGCAAGTGGCATAGGCGTTCCTAAGCTGCAAGAAAAAAAAAAAAAAAAACGCTCAAAAACGCCATTGCAAAAACGCTGAAAAAAGCTGAAAAAAGTTAAAAAAAGTCACTGCAAAGACACCGGCGTCTTCACAGCGCTTTTCCAACCGCCCGTGTGCATGAGGGCCCAGGTGCTCAGCAAAATAATTCAAATGTTTTAGCGATATAATGCAATCTAATTCAAGTATTCAGCAAGATGATTTATATATTCAGCAGTATAGTTCCAGTATGAGCTTATATGTTCCACATTTTTGTTACTATGAAATTTCTTCTTATTCTATAGTTTGTACTATCAAGCCTATAGTTAGTACCATTTGCAAAAAACAAAAACAAAAACAAAAACAAAAAAATTCACAAGAAAGGGAGATACTGCAGCAGCAGCAGCAGCAAGCAGGTGGGGGCTGGGAGACAACTCTTCCGTTGGCTTGTCTTTCTTTCACCTTCTCCTTCTCTTCTCCCCTGTTCCAACCCCCCCTGTTTTTATTGTTTTTCTTAGCTCACTTGATTCTACTTTTTCAGCTCTTTCGCCTTCATTCACTTTCACTTTTCATTCCATTTATTTCATTTTATTTCAATGTGATCTTTCCCTTTCCCTTTCTTTTGTTCTATTACTTTTCCTTTGCTTGTTCACTTCAAGACAATTGCAATAGAAAAGAGCAAAAAAAAAAAAAAACGCTCAAAAACGCTCAAAAACGCTATTGCAAAAACGCTGAAAAAAGTTTAAAAAAAAAGTCACTGCAAAGACACTGGCGTTTTCACAACGTTCTCCCAACAGCCCGTGTGCATGAGGGCCCAGGTGCTCAGCAAAATAATTCAAATGTTTTAGCGATATAATGCAATCTAATTCAAGTATTCAGCAAGATGATTTATATATTCAGTAGTATAGTTCCAGTATGAGCTTATATGTTCCACATTTTGTTACTATGAAATTTCTTCTTATTCTATAGTTTGTACTATCGAGCCTATAGTTAATACCATTTGCAAAAAACAAAAACAAAAAAAAAAAAAAAAAAAAAATCACAAGAAAGGGAGATACTGCAGCAGCAGCAGCAGCAAGCAGGTGGGGGCTGGGAGACAACTCTTCCGCTGGCTTGTCTCTCTTTCACCTTCTCCTTCTCCCCTGTTCCTCCCCCCTGTTTTTATTGTTTTTCTTAGCTCACTTGATTCTACTTTTTCAGCTCTTTCGCCTTCATTTACTTTCATTTACTTTCGCTTTTCATTCCATTTTATTTAATTTTATTTCAATGTGTTCTTTCCCTTTCCCTTTCTTTTGTTCTATTACTTTTCCTTTGCCTGTTCACCTCAAGACAATTGCAATAGAAAAAAGCCAAAAGAGGGAAAAAAAAAAAAAAAAAAAATACGGTACTTATCTTTTAGTTGTTGTTGAAGTTGGGACAAAAAGGGACGCTCACTATTGCTTGTTGCTGCTCTCTGATGTTGCGAACGTTCAGGTGCTGTCTCTGATGTTATCAATCTGCCCAGGTCTGTCTGACCCGCTGAAGTCTCAGCTGTTCTCTGCTCTCAGCTCTTCAGTGTCCGCTGCCGCTGCTCCTTGCTCCACTCACCCACCTTCCTGGCTCTCTCCTCCGAAATTCCCCGGTGCACTTCAGCTGGTTCCTCCGCTCTCCGCGGCCGGCAACACCGCTGGGGACTTGAAACAGCCCCCAGCAGCGCACCGTTTTCCCTGCTGCCGTCGCTTCCGAAGCGCTCCGATCTCCGCGGTTTTCCAGTTCTCCTAACCCCCCGTCCTCGATGAGCCTTCTAGCCCATCCGACTCCGGAGGGGTGGGGGGGGGATGCAGTCAGACGCAGGTACAAACTTCCTCTGGCTTACACCACAAGACAGCTCAGTGAGTGATGAGCAGGGGGGGGCGGGGAGGGAAGCTACCTACACCTTCTCATCAGGCCGATCATTCCTCTCAGCTGCAGGGAGAGGGTTCTCAGGATCCTCACGCCGTGCACAGAGCCATTACCAGGCTCCTCCCTCCGGCTGATCCCCCAAGTGTGAGTGTGATTTAGCCCCTCACCCCCTTAGCTAATGTTTTATAAAGGATGTCCTCACACATGAGGCGTTGGCCCTCCTCCATGTCCTGCAGTTTGGTGGCAGCCATGCAGGCAAAGGCCTCTTCACGAGTGGGGGGTGGCTCTGAGGGACGCAGAAGCCTCCTGAATCAGCCTGAGTGCTGAATCCTCCATGTTACTCCCCTTCCTGGGTCTTTTGTTTGGAAGGCGGTGGGGAGGAACCTGCGATTCTGTGAGGCTCCTACCGGGCCTTCTCCTGGCTGCCACTTACCCCCGCCTCCTCCTGGCTGCCACATTCCACAGCCTCCTCCTGTGTGCAACATTCCACAGCCTCCTTCTGGCTGAGGTCTTCCTGTGTATGAAAATGGGACATAGTTTTAGGTTTTGCTTCATCAATCACACACAATTTTCAGCTCATGACTGTTGCAAATTGAATGTTAACAAATAGAAAAGATTATCATTCTGAGCCCAGCATTTTCCATTCTTGTCCCAATTATTTTTGCCCACTACTGTCTATCGATACGTAAAACACTTTATTAAATCAGAAATTAGTGATCAATAATAACATCTAGTAAACATTTATTTATTGACCAGAAATCTGTAGAAGAATGCTATACCTGACTCAAGCTGGGCTCCTCCACTTCTTCCTGGCTGGAAGTCCCAGGTTGGACATCGGAAGCCTCAGCTGGAGTGGAAGATAGGGTGGAAGGAAGAGTGGAAGAAAGGGTTGAGAGGGATTCCCTGACTTCAGTCGGGTCTGTGAGAAATCGCAGTCTCTCATAGTACCACAGCCTGGGGACATAAACATCATCTGCTGCAGCTCTGGATCTCTGGCAATCCTGGACCTTCTTGCACTCCTTAAGATAAGTGCTCCTCAGGCCACCAATTTTGGCTTTTAAATAGGGGATGGTTGCCGTCCCAACTCCAGCAGTTTCTCCAGCGCTGCCTGCCTCTTTTGTTTATGATTATATTGCGGGTGTTTGACCTGCCACAGACAAGGCAGTTCCCTGTATTTATCTATGAACAGGGGGAGGAAGTTGTGGTCATTGAAACCATCCATTTTATCTGCAATACACAAGACAAACCCTAATGTCAGGCTAAAGTCTCCTAATCTTGTCCCAATATAGGCCTCAATCTATAAGCAGTATAGGTCCAAGTTTAAATGTTACCTTCGTTATCACGATCAGCGCTTCTGATACTCCTTCCTCCGCTCACAGATCGTATGTACGACGCACGCGTGTTACGCTTTATATACACTGTGCATGCGTGAAACTCCACCCGCCCCTGATGTTCTTTCTATTCTATTCCCCGCCCCTTCTCGTTCGGCGCAGTGGGGAAGAGCACATGGCGGAGACACAACAGCTGCGTGCTAATAGCAGCAACGAGGAAGAGGAGGAAAGCCCGGAGCCAGAAATGTCACGATCCTGGAGGAGAAGATTTAAGGCCTCAAATATGGCCTTTGTAAAGATGGTGGAGATGGTCGACATACTGAAGAGGGTCGACTATGACGGAAGTATGGACCTTACCCCAACCCCAATGTCAGAAAAGCCAAGATCATGGCGAAAGTTGTGAAGAGTCTGCACCGTAATTTTGGGGTACGTCGATCCAAGGATCAACTGAGGAAGCGGTGGTCGGACCTCAAATTAAGGGAGCACGATCAGTATAGAAGAATCAGCAGAGTGCTGCAAAAAAGTAAGTAGTTGTGCTATGTTCCTACTCTTTATTTTTATTACATTCGTGCTGCTCCATGTGCTTTTCTTTACTGTTGTACAGTATAAAATGGCAACTTTCATGCTCATGGACACATTATTCGTTCGTAGGAAACATTGCTCGTTCGGCCAATAAAACACCATGTTTTGTCCAGATGCACTTCAATACATTTTTTATGGCCTACTTTTCTTAAAATAATTTCTTTGTCTAGATTAGTAACTAGAATGAAATGCAAACTAGATTCTGTGTAAGGGGAGCACACACAGCAGCGGTTTAGACATCTGGATGCTGGAGCACTAGTGTGGGACACAAGAACACCCTTTTTTATTAGGGGGCCCACACAGGTGCTCCAGTGTATACTATAGGGGTGTCTCCATCTGTGAAGCTTGTACAAAACAGGTAAGTATTCAAGCTTGACAAAGGAAAAAATATTTCTTCATATTGCAACTCTGCCAAAAGAGACAATTGTACCCCACTTCCAAGCAATGTTTCATATTCCTATTTCTGCCATCAAATATCTGTGTGCTAAGTATACCTATTTTTTTTCACATAGGAGAGAAAAGACTCGGAGGACACCACTCATCAGAGGAGACAACGGACCCCCACCTCATGAAGAAGGGGAAATCCCCAAACACAACCGAAGGAGGAGGAGGGAGACGTTGTAGAAATAGTCCCCACAACAGGTGAGTGTCTGCAACCACAGGCTCAGGTAAGAGATGGATGCCTGCATATTTATAATAAATGGTGTGTTTTTTTTATATTTTAGGTGATCATGATGTTGTGAAGAGAAATGTCACTTCACCAGTGAAAGTGCCCAGATCCTCATCGGGGAGATAATGGGGTGTAATAGGGATTTGGAAAACATCAAGCAAAACATCAGTGATGTTCAAAACAAAATGAAAAACATCATTGATGTTTTAGGGAGAATTTAAAACCCCTAGAAATCCCTAACTTATTTCTGCTTTATTGTTTTTTTCCTGACAATTTTTCTGACATATGTGCTATCTGCCATCACGGGAGATCAATGTACGCGTTTTGGGGGTGCAACCCCTTCCTCAATAATAAAGTAGCTGAGAGGAAGGGGTTGCACCCACAAACACGTCCATTGATCCCCCATGATGGCAGCTAGCACATGTTGACATTCGGCAATTTGTGTGCATCTTCATAATTTGATTTTTCCAGGGTGACTTCACCCCATCTGCTGAACGCAATATCAAACACAGTTTATAAATACTCATGTCTGATATTGCCTTCACTTTCTATAAAAGTTGAACTTTATAAGTTCCAGAGTTGTGTATTCTTTTATGGTTTTAAACATGCCTGTTTTACCTTAAAAGGCAATTTCTACTTGTAATGTGACCTAAAAAATTGTTATACAACAAACATGTTGGTTTGTTCTAAAAAACCTTTTAGAAATGCACATGTGATTGTGCTTTGATTAAAAAGATTGAGAATCAACAATGTGTGGCTTCTTCTTTCAATGCTCAAAAGCATTTTTTGTAGTAAAGTTGGTGTTTTCAGTGACAATGGGGGTTATTTACTAAAGGCAAATCCACTTTGCACTACAAGTGCAGTTTCAGTGCAGTCTCAAGTGCACTCGTAGTGCAAAGTGAATTTTCCTTTAGTAATGAACACCCAAAGTGCTTTCTAATTTTACACAATCATGCCATTTTCAGGACTCCCCAAATTTCGGTCATGGTCAGCTAAAAGAAAGCCAAGCAGTAAATCAAAGCAAATATTTGTTCAGTTTAAAATATATTTTTATTTAAAAAATGTCTCAGACATTGTCTGGCATATCGATGGCCCCCCTACCCGCAAAGTATTCCATGTATCTTATACGGACCTCGCGGGCACTCTGGGGGGGGCAAGCCAGGATGGCCAGCTTCAAGCGCCGTCAGGGTTGGTTCATTAATATTAATTCCGGCCTCAGGCCCAACTGAGCCAGCATAGTTCCAAGAATTTCTCCTTAAAAAGTTGTGGAGAACACAGCAAGCCAGGATGATGTGATTGAATTTATATTCCGCCATGTGTATCGGTGTAAGAAATAGGCGGAACCGGTTGGCCATTATTCCAAACATGTTCTCCACCACTCTTCTGGCTCTGGCCAGCCGGTAATTAAAAACCCTCTGGTCCGGGGTGAGGGTCCTCATAGGGAATGGCCACATAAGATGGTCCCCCAGCGCAAACGCTTCATCTGCAACGAAGACGAATGGGAGTCCTTCCGCATTGTCTTCTGGAGGTGGCGAGCCCAAGTTGCCATTCTGGAGACGCCTGTAGAACTCCGTGTGGGCGATGACTCCACTATCTGACATTCAGCCATTCTTCCCCACGTCCACATACAAGAACTCGTAAGTAGCCGACACCACCGCCAACATCACAAAACTATTGAGGGGGGATGTTTTGGCCAGGTAACCCTCTCCACTTCATTGAGAGATGAATGCCTAAATAATGTGTATTACTTTGGCCAGCACCTCCTTACTTAGAATATTGGCAGCCCACTGGACAGGTAAGAAGTGTCATAATACAAAGATATAAATACACACTGTACACATTTTAGCATATTTTTACATTCTGCTATTACCTATCAAGATAATAATAGGATACAAAAACTTGAAACAGTACCATTTGAAAGTATTCAGGAAGGCCCTTGCTCTACATGCTTTGGTGAATTCATCCATAAATATGACCACAAAAGAGGTAGGTATAGTGTGTATGGGTTTGGCAAAGTCAGCAGATAGAGGATTGGTATCAGCTGAGTTAGCAGTTGGGGGGAGGGAGGGTTCCAAATGATTTTGGGGCCCAGAAAAAAAAAAACCTCTGGCACTCTGCCTGAATTTAAAGCACAAATCACAATTTAAACATTTTAGGGGGTATTTAGGGTAAAGCACTACTATGGAGCTGACAAAATACATTGTTAATTGAGTAGACGAGGTGGATATAGGCCCAGGAGAGCATGCTGGGGAGGTTAGTGAAGGCAAATATGTATGAAGGACAAAAATTTTTTTTTACAAAATTCCAGCATGCATGAGGACAAAGGGGACATTCACAGCATATTACAATCATGGTAATTAGGGAACGAGGAAAGAAATACAATACATTAACAAACATTAAATACAATAAAATGTGATGTTAAAGGATAAAAATCATACCTTAATATACAGTCCCTGACAAAAGTCTTGTCGCTTCTCTATTTTGTAGAAACTCCTGCTATTAACCTGACTTTTAATTAATCAATTGGTGTTAGAAATAGCTCATATGAAAAGCTAAAGCCCTCCCAAATGATGTTTAATGCACTGAAATAAATTAGTTTCACTGAAAAAAGATTTATCATTTAATCAAGACAGACAGGTCAAATTTTGGCAAGACAAAAGTTTTGTCGCCTATACAGAAATTGAACAACTTTACTGAAGACCCAAAAATATGTCAGCAAATTAAGTAGTGGTGCTGTGAGAACCAAATTTAATATCTTGTATGACTTCCATGAGCTTGAAGGACAGCATCCATGCGGTTTGGCAAGGATTCATACAATTTATTGATGAGTTCATCAGGAATAGCAAAGAAAACAGTCTTGCATGCCTCCCAGAGTTCATCAATATTCTTTGGTTTCGTCTTCCATGCTTCATCTTTCATCCTACACCACATATGCTCAATGATGTTCATGTCTGGTGACTGAGCTGGCCAATCCTGGAGCATCTTGATCTTCTTTGCCTTAAGGAACTTTGATGTAGAGATGGAAGTATGCGATGGAGCACCATCCTGCTACAAAATTTGGCCTTTTTTATGGTTGGGAATATAAGAGGTAGCTAAGATTTCTTGGTATTTTAGACTATTAATGTTGCCTTCCACCCTGCAGATCCTCGCACACCCCCATACTGGATGTAACCCCAGACCATGATTTTGCCTCCACCAAACTTCACTGTTTTCTGGGTAAATCTCGGCTCCTTGCGGGTTCCAGTAGGTCTCCTGCAATATTTGCGGCGAATGTGGTGTAATTCAACAGAAGATTCATCTGAAAAATCCACCTTCTGCCACTTTTCCAGAGTCCAACCTTTTAGCAGGCTGTGGCCCTTGGCAAATGCCACACGGTTTTTCAATTGTCTTTTGTTTAGTGTTGGCTTATGGGCACTGATTCGACCATGGAGGCCATTTTGAGACAGAATCCGACAAACTGTTCTGGTTGACACAGGAAATTCAGGTGACCAGGTCTCGTGGAGCTCTGCTGCAGTGGAAAATGGGCTGGCCTTGGATTTTCGAGCCAACAAACGGTCCTCTCGAGCAGTTGTCTTGCGGGGTCGGCCTGACCTGGCCTTGTCCAAAATGTCTCCAGTCTCTTCAAATTTTTTTTTATCCTCTGAACTTGACGCTGAGACACATTGAAGGTGTCTGCCACATCAGCAGTGAATCTGGTCTTCAGCCTCTTGATAATCAACACTTTAGTCTCCGGGTGAATCTTAGGCATGTTTGCAGAGGTCTAGTTGCAGTTGAGAAGGTCTAGTGTACTGGTGTTCTTTTTTATACATACCTGAGACCTAATTGATCCATTATTAGTCACAGGTGAAGCTCATATAACAAGGCGACAACACTTATGTCTTGGCAAAAATTGACTCAGTGGGCTTTACCAAGCTGTGAATATTAGAATACTTTTTGTCAGTTTCGTTTTGTACTGAAACATTATTACAAAAGCTGTTGGGATTAAAATGACCCATTTCTTGTAACAAAATCTTGATTAGAAAAATATTTTAGAGGCACTTCAGGTCAATTTGTACACAAGCGACAAGACTTTTGTCATGGACTGTAGTCCTTCTGCAGGACCTGGATGATGGCAGAACAGGTCTCTGGGATAATGATCCCCAGAGCCTGGGGGGAGATGCCTGTCGAGAACTTGAGGTCCTGCAGGCTTCTCCCCATCGCCAAGTACTGCAGGGTGGCAACTAGCCTCTGCTCCACAGTGATGGCTTGCCTCATGCAGGTATCCTGCCTGCTGATATAAGGGGTCAGCAAAGCCAACAAATGGTGAAATACGGGGTCCGTCATCCGGAGAAAGTTCCTGAAATCATCAGGATTATTCTCACGGATCTCACGAAGCAAAGGCAGGTGACAGAATTGGTCACGCTGGAGCAACCAATTTTTGGTCCATGAACTCCTCCTCGCCCTGTTCATGGATTGGGCTTGTGTCAAAGTAAGAACCCCAACACCAAGCCCCCGCACAGCACGAACTCTATGATGAGTACGTACACGCAACATGGCTAGAAAACGGTCGGCTGGTCAGAACGAAATAACAGAACGCACTGAAGAACAGCAAGGCCTGTGAATAGCGACCTGAAAATCAGTAACGAACGGACAAGAACACAATGACAAATCAATGGGAACTCGCTGCATGCACTGAAGACCAGATACAAACCCACAAGCACAAACTGAACAGCAGAAATACGATCTGAAAACCACGAGTCTGAAAAAGCACGAATCGTCTCTCACCAAACTTTTACTAACACGAGATTAGCAAAAGGAGCCCAAAGGGTGCAGCGCTTGGTATTGAACTGCCCTTTTATAGTCTTGTCGTACGTGGTGTATGTCACCGCGTTCTTGGCGTTCGGAAATTCCGACAACTTTGTGTGACCATGTGTATGCAAGGCAAGTTTGAGCCAACATCCATCTGAAAAAATCCATGGATTTTGTTGTCGGAATGTCCGATCAATGTCCGACCATGTGTACAGAGCATTACTGTGAAGAAACCTTTGCATATTTGGAGATTAAATCTCTTTTCCTCTAGACGTAAAGAGTGCCCCCTTGTCCTCTGTGATGACCTTAAAGTGAATAATTCAACACCAAATTCACTATATGGACCCCCTTATGTATTCGTACATGTTGATCCCCCTTTAATCACCTCTTCTCAAGAGAGGTTAGATTCAGTTCTTCTCTTTCCTCCTAGCTGAGCTCATCCATGCCTCTTTTTAGTTTGGTTGCCCTTCTCTGCACTTTCTCCAGTTCCCCAATATCCTTTTTGTGAACTGGTGCCCAAAACTGAACTGCATATTCAAGATGAGGTCTTACTAATGATTTGTACAGGGACAGAATTATATCTTTCTCTCTGAAGTCCATACCTCTCTTAATGCAAGAAAGGCCTTTGCTTGCTTTGGAAAATGCAGCTTGGCATTGCATACTATTATTAAGCTTTTATTAAGCTATTATTAAGCTTATGGTCTACCAAACCCCTAGTACTCCCCCTAGTATGTATGATGCTTTTTTTTCTTAGCCCCCAAGTGCATTACTTTACATTTATCATCATTAAACCTCATTTGCACACATAGTCCCCCAGTTAAACAGTGCATTGAGGTTGGCTTTTAAGTTGGAGACTGGCATGAATCTGCAGCAATGTTTTATGCCATGTCTGTTTGCTTACCTCTCTGGTCTGTGTATCAGCTTAGGGACCATGCTCTCATACCTGCATGTTTAAGTAATCTTCTCTCAGCATGGCTCCACCCCAGCCTCTAACAGGAAACACTATTTAACTTTGTGCACTGCAAGCCAGCCTGCCTGAGCAACAGTTGTGTTTAGGCTTCTGGTGTGGTGTCCTGCTGTATGTTTTCTCTGACTTCCGTGTACTGACCGTCCTTCTGACCACTCCCATCTGCTAGTAACCCTGACATTGCCTTGTTCTCCTGACTATCCTGTGCTTAACCCTAAACTGCTGCTTCCACTTTGTCCACCAGAGCCAGTCTGTGAGCATGAGCTGAGAGACCCCGAGGGCCGCGACCTGGAGTCAGCTGCAGCCAAATCCATCCTCACCACTAGAGGCTCTGGAGAATACCTGCTGGCTCTTAGACTCCACGCCCTAGAGAATCTTACACTCTAGCATCATGCTTGGTCTGTGTCAGTGTTCAGGTAGAGCTGCTTTCCTGAACCACCCAGAGCTCCATCTGCAGCAACCAGCCGAAACGTCCACAACCTTAGCGGTGCGCTACTACTCTCTGATTTCTGTCTTTTAGCCAGTTTTCAATCCATTTACAAACTGATCTTTTCAAGCCTGTAGACTTTACCTTACATATTAGTCATGTGTGGGGAACTATGTCAAACGCTTTTGCAAAATCCAAGTATACTACGCCCACAGCCACCCCTCTGTCCAAGGTTTTACTTACCTCTTCATAAAAAAATTCCACATTTGTTTGACAAGTTTGTTTGTCAAGTTTGCTTGATAAGTTAATAAATCCATGCTGTCTGTTGTTTAAAATATTTTTTTTCAGCAAGAACACATCTACGTGGTCTTTTATTAAACTCTCCAGCATCTTCCCGGCTATAGAAGATAAACTAACAGGTCTATAGTTACTTGGTAAAAACTTTGATCCTTTTTAAATATAGGCACCACATTGACCCTACACCAATCCAGTGGTACTATTCCAGTCATTAACGAGTCATTAAAAATTAGAAACAATGGCTTTGAAATGACAGAGCTCAATTATTTTCCATGGGTGGATGCCATCTGGCTAAAGTGCTTTATCCACCTTTATTCTGTCTAAATATTTTTGGACCATATCACTTTTGAGCCATTGTGGATCATTTGGAGCAGTGTCAATGTCCCTATTATGAACATGAGCTCCCCCATGCTCTTTGTATACACAGAGCTGAAGAAAGTATTTGATAAATGTGCCTTCTCTTTGTCCCCAGTCACCCACTCTTGATTATTTTGTAAAAGGCCTACATGCTCAGACCTGACCTTTTTACTAGAAATATATTTGAAGAATTTTTTGGGGTTTGTCCTACTATCTTTTGCAATCTGTCGTTTGTTATGATTTCTTACATCCTTGATTTCCTTTTTACATATTCTGTTATATTCTTTGTAACATTCAAAGGATAATAGTGTTCCTTCATATTTTTTTTTAAAGCTCTTTTCTCATTCTTTATAGCTTTTTTAACTTTGGCCGTGAGCCACATAGGTTTTATTTTTAGCCTTTTAAACTCATTGCCCATGGGAATATACTTTGCAGTGAGTTTGCATAGTCTTTTTGAAGAATTCCCATTTCTGTTCTGTGTTCATTAATGCCAATATTATATAGGTTTATACATTTTTGTCCTTTAACTGTTCCAGCAGTGTCATTACTTTAGTCAATTTCCGGTTGGTAAAATCTGCCATTATTATCACTCCACCTCCTCATTAACACTGGAGGGTCTACACCAAACTCCAATAATAACCTTTTTAGTACGCACACCCATGTACAGTTCCACCCATCATGCTTCAGACTCATCACACTCTCCATCAACTAGGTTCTCTTTCACACTCGCTTTTGAGATCACTTCACCACAGAGACACTTTGTATTGTTGCACATAGCACTGTAAAAATAGTGTGGAATATCTTTTATTTTATTAAATATGTTTTGAGATCCTATTTTATGTTCCATTTTTAGATCAATTGACACATTTATTTTGGATCACGTTTGAGTTAGAAACAGCGCATCATATGGATATAAATATTTAATTTACCGTGTATAACACTTTCATATCTATTTATCGATGTATAAGAAGATATGGGTAAAAGGTCACTAAACTCAAAGCCTTTTCTACAGTCACCAGTGGATGCCCTTGGCCACTTATCAGGCCTCTAATAGAAAAAAACTCTGGATGTTCTGCCCCCTCTCTTTGTAGTCCCAGTTCACCTGCTGGTGCAGGATAATATTCTACACAACCTACCACATTGTCTTATATAAATTAATTAAAAATACAATAGGGACCAATAGACTTATTAGATAGATGAACTTCAGGTTTCAGGTGACCATTTACTCAAAACTAAAATAGAATATTGGATATGAGATCTGGACAAGGGGAAGATCCCCCACCAGACCCCTATAAAGACAGACTTTATTGGCACATCACAAGACCACTATAAATAAAATTAAAATAATATGTCAATGCGTTCACCTGCTGGTGCAGGATAATATTCTACACAACCTACCACATTGTCTTATATAAATTAATTAAAAATACAATAGGGACCAATAGACCTATTAGATAGATGAACTTCAGGTTTCAGGTGACCATTTACTCAAAACTAAAATAGAATATTGGATATGAGATCTGGACAAGGGGAAGATCCCCCACCAGACCCCTATAAAGACAGACTTTATTGGCACATCACAAGACCACTATAAATAAAATTAAAATAATATGTCAATGCGTTTCACAATAAAGCTGCTTCATCAGAACAGAGAGGGTATGCAAATGAAAGCTGAACTTATAAGCAAAATTATGTAAGTTAAACATAAGAGGGGTACTTACCCAAGGGTCGGGTATGGTCCAAGTACTTGCTCCACAGATCAAGGGGTGACCACTATAATAACACACATCTGAATAGGCTCATGGTATATACAACCTTGTTTCATCAGTATATGGATACATCCAGTCTCCATACTTTTTTAAAGGTCCATACTTAAATTTGGCCCAGATACAGCGTACCATTGGAGATGGGAACCCCTTTTATTACTCCATGTCCACCTGTCAGACTTTGGGGTGCTATATCCCTCTAATTGGTCAGTACCATATAGGTGCATACTAAATATTTGAAATATGATGTACAAAAATATGTTATCCATGTTACATGTAACTTAGATATTTTTTTTTTTTATGTTCAGCTTTCATCTGCATACCCTCTCTGTCTTGCAACTTTACTGTGAAACGCATTGACAG
This sequence comes from Aquarana catesbeiana, assembly GCF_042186555.1. Taxonomy (NCBI): domain Eukaryota; kingdom Metazoa; phylum Chordata; class Amphibia; order Anura; family Ranidae; genus Aquarana; species Aquarana catesbeiana. The sequence goes on along the minus strand of NC_133330.1, from coordinate 164,189,498 downwards.
ACATCTGGATTTGGAGGGGCATGTTTGTATTGTATGTACTGTAATACCGTTGTGTATATGCAATAGGTTCAGGCTAGTAGTGTACCGATCCAGTAGAAGATGTATGCAACTCTTTTATCTGTATGTATATGCTGTCCCTTTTTTATGTGTTGTTTGTACTTTAATAAGATTGTAATAAAACATTTGACTTTTATTTATGGTGGCCTCGTGATGTGCCAATGTGTCTTTTTAGGGGTCCGTGGGGGATCATTCACTTATCCAGATCTCATATCCCCCTTTTCTGTTCTAATAATTTTTTGGATGTGGCATTTTGAAAGTTTTTATTAGCCTATAAAATAAAAAGAGCAATTACACTTACAACTATAAAAGCAGTTTACATATGGAATCTAACAGGATGTCTAAAGTAGTAACCATTTTAGGACAAAGAAAAAACATTTATACATGTATACATACTGTATATACATTTATACACAATTATACAGTACACAGGAAGCATGCAGCATTTAAATATACACTAAAAAGAGTGCAGCACATATGTGACTCACAGAAAATTTTAACAAAACAAAAAATAGGTACATTGATAATTAAATGAATTAACCACTTGACAACTGGGCACTTAAACCCCCTTCCTAACCATACCAATTTTCAGCTTTCGGTGATATACCAATGGATCCGCGCTTCAGGATATTTTAACAACTGCTGCCCCCCTATGTAAATAGGGAACACCTCAGTGAAACCCAGAGATAATGAGATCCGGAAATAGGGAGTGACGCTATGTTGTGCAGAGGGAGTATTGGTATAAAATGATTCTACTCTGTAAAGTGACAAGTGCACCAGTGCGGTGATTCAATCTCTTCACAAATGTGAGTAGACAGGTGTAATAATAAATTAAAAATAAAAATAAAAAGAACCAAAAATGCAATAGTGTATATTATAAATATAAAGTGATAAGTGCTTGGTTTAGTGCAAGAAAAATGTAAACTGTATAAACATATATTAACACAATTCCATATAGTGAAAAAAACTGAAAAAATGACAGAATATAAATACTGTAAACCATGAATTCGTTCCTCTGTTTGGGAATACAAAGTGACAAGTGCCAAGTTATACTAAATAAATGCCGTGGTGTTCAAACCACTGTGCAATAATGTGCAAAAAACTAAAAATATATATAATAATTTGTTATAACAAATCCTCAGTTGACTATATATCAAGAAAAAGTCCCATATGATGTGCAGCAAAAAATGTTCATAAAGATGAAATAATGTGTTTTCCAAGAAATCTCTCCTTTATAATAGAAAAACCGTGCAGTAGTTATTAACAATCTCCCCCTGATGTGATTGCACTCACCGGAGCGCTCTACCCCTGCAGGGGTATGAGCATAAGATGTTAATCCTCAGGTGTTAGTATCCTTCTGATTCCTCAGGTACCGGTGTCCTTCCAAGTAGCCCAATCCAGATCATCCACTCACAAGGGGGAAGAGGGGAGGGGGCGGACTCGTTATCCCCTGTTGCAATGTCGTTCCCAGCCGGACATCCACTTTATGCTCTCCTAGACAGACGCTGTCTGAGGTTCCCAGGTCAAGAGGGTCTTGGCCTGGGAACCTCAGACAGCGTCTGTCTAGGAGAGCATAAAGTGGATGTCCGGCTGGGAACGACATTGCAACAGGGGATAACGAGTCCGCCCCCTCCCCTCTTCCCCCTTGTGAGTGGATGATCTGGATTGGGCTACTTGGAAGGACACCGGTACCTGAGGAATCAGAAAGATACTAACACCTGTGGATTAACATCTTATGCTCATACCCCTGCAGGGGTAGAGCGCTCCGGTGAGTGCAATCACATCAGGGGGAGATTGTTAATAACTACTGCACGGTTTTTCTATTATAAAGGAGAGATTTCTTGGAAGACACATTATTTCATCTTTATGAACATTTTTTGCTGCACATCATATGGGACTTTTTCTTGATATATAGTCAACTGAGGATTTGTTATAACAAATTATTATATATATTTTTAGTTTTTTGCACATTATTGCACAGTGGTTTGAACACCACGGCATTTATTTAGTATAACTTGGCACTTGGCACTTTGTATTCCCAAACAGAGGAACGAATTCATGGTTTACAGTATTTATATTGGGTAATTTTTTCTGTTTTTTTCACTATATGGAATTGTGTTAATGTATGTATATACAGTTTACATTTTTCTTGCACTAAACCAAGCACTTATCACTTTATATTTATAATATACACTATTGCATTTTTGGTTCTTTTTATTTTTATTTTTAATTTATTATTACACCTGTCTACTCACATTTGTGAAGAGATTGAATCACTGCACTGGTGCACTTGTCACTTTAGAGAGTAGAATCATTTTATACCAATACTCCCTCTGCACAACATAGCGCCATTCCCTATTTCCGAATCTCACTTTCAGCTTTCGGTGCTCTCACACTTTGAATGACAATTACTCAGTCATGCAACACTGTACCCATATGAAATTTTTGTCCTTTTTTCACACAAATAGAGCTTTCTTTTGGTGGTATTTAATCACCGCTGGGTTTTTTATTTTTTGCGCTATCAATCAAAAAAGACTGAAAATTCGATTAAAAAAAAAAAAATTTTTTTTTTCTGTTAAAATTTATTGCAGAGTATTGGCAGAGTATTGGCAGAGTGTTGTAGAGTATTGGCAGAGTGTTGCACAGTGTTGCAGAGTATTGCAGAGTGTTGCACAGTGTTGCAGAGTGTTGCACAGTGTTGCAGAGTGTTGCACAGTGTTGCAGAGTATTGCCCAGTGTTGCAGAGTGTTGCACAGTATTGCAGAGTTGCAGAGTATTGCCATTATTTACATTGAGCAGTGCTGTGGGCACTAAACATCCAGCCCACAGCTGTCTCATCTCTCCCTCTCTCCCCCTCTCCCCTCATACTGTACCGATCGGTACAGAAAGGAGAGGGAGAAACCGGCGTCATGACGTGACGCCGGTTTGTTTACAAATGATCGCTCCATCATTTGACGGAACGATCACGTGGTAAACGGCCGCGATCAGCGGCTATTTACCGTGATCCGTGATGCACCAGGTCCTCTGGACGCGGCGGTCACGGATGTTCCCGGGTGCGCGCCGCAGGGGGCGCGCGGGAGCAACTTTCTGGAATGACGTCCATGGACGTCCACCCAGAACTAGCTGACCGCGCTGTTGCCGTCTTTCTGCAATGGCCCGGTCGGCAAGTGGTTAAAGTGCATCAATATCAGTGCTGATTAAATATCAACATATGCAGTGGCTTGAAAAAGTATTCATATCTCTTGAAATTTTCCAAATTTTGTCATGTTACAACCAAAAAGGTAAATGTATTTTATTGGGATTTTATTTGATAGATCAACACAAAGTGGCAGATAATGGTGAAGTGGAAGGAAAATGATAAATGGTTTTCAGAATTTTTTACAAAAAAATATGTGAAAAGTGTGGTGTGCATTTGTATTCAGCCCCCCGAGTCAATACTTTGTAGAACCACCTTTTGCTGCAATTACAGCTGTAAGTCTTTTTGGGTATGTCTCCACCAGCTCTGCACATCTAGAAAGTGACATTTTTGCCTATTCTTCTTTGCACAATAGCTCAAGATCTGTCAGATTGGATGGAGAGCGTCTGTAAAACAGCAATTTTCAAGTCTTGCCGCAGATTCTCAATTGGGTTTAGGTCTGGACTTTGACTGGGCCATGCTAACACATAAATAGGCTTTGATCTAAACCATTCCATTGTAGCTCTGAGTGTATGTTTAGGGTCGTTGTCCTTCTGGAAGGTAAACCTCCATCCCAGTCTCAAGTATTTTGCAGACTCTAACAGGTTTTCTTCTAAGATTTCCCTATCAGCCACACATAGCGTTTTTCTTTTAGGCCAAAAAGTTAAATTTTGGTCTCATCTGACCAGAGCACCTTCTTCCACATGTTTGCTGTGTCCCCCACATGGCTTCTCGCAAACTGAAAACGGGACTTCTTATGGCTTTCTTTCAACAATGGCTTTCTTCTTGCCACTCTTCCATAAAGGCCAGATTTGTGGAGTGCACAAATAATAGTTGTCCTGTGGACAGATTCTCCCACCTGAGCTGTGGATCTTTGCAGCTCCTCCAGAGTTACCATGGGCCTCTTGGCTACTTCTCTGACTAATGCTATCCTTGCCCAGGCTGTCAGTTTAGGTGGATGGCCATGTCTTGGTAGATTTGCAGTTGTGCCATACTCTTTCCATTTTCTGATGATGAATTATACAGTGCTCTGTGAGATGTTAAAAGCGTGCGATATTTTTTTCTAACCTTATCCTACTTTGAACTTCTCCACGACTTTATCCCTGACCTGTCTGGTGTGTTCCTTGGTTTTCATGATGCTGTTTGGTCACTAAGGTTCTCTAACAAATCTCTGAGGGCTTCACAGAACAGCTGTATTTATACTGAGATTAAATGACACACAGGTGGACTCTATTTACTAATGAAGTGACTTCTGAAGCCAATTGGTTCCACTAGATTTTAGTTAGGAGTATTAGAGCAAAGGGGGCTGAATACAAATCCACGCCACACTTTTCACATATTTATTTGTAAAAAAATTTGAAAACCATTTATAATTTTCCTTTCGCTTCACAATTATGTGCCACTTTGTGTTCTTCTATCACATAAAATCCCAATAAAATACATTTATGGTACATTTTTGGTTGTAACATGACAAAATGTGGAAAATGTCAAGGGGTATGAATACTTTTTCAAGGCACTGTAAAAGTACTCTTATGCCGCGTACACACGATCGGAAATTCGGCCAGCAAAAGACCGATGAGAGCTTTTGGTCGGAAAATGCAACCATGTGTGGGCGGCACAGTGGTGCAGTGGGTAGCACTTTCGCCTAGCAGTAAGAAGGGTCGCTGGTTCGAATCCCAACCACGACACTACCTGCCTGGAGTTTGCATGTTCTCCCTGTGCCTGTGCAGGTTTCCTCCGGGTACTCCGGTTTCCTCCCACACTCCAAAGACATGCTGGTAGGTTAATTGGATCATGTCTAAAATTGTCCCTAGTATGTATGAATGGGAGTTAGGGACCTTAGATTGTAAGCTCCTTGAGGGTAGGGACTGATGTGAATGTACAATGTATATGTAAAGCGCTGCGTAAATTGACGGCGCTATATAAGTACTTGAAATAAATAAATAAATAATTGTGTATGCTCCATCAGACTTTTGCTGGCCAAATTCCAGGCAGCAAAAGATTGAGAGCATGTTCTCAATTTTTCGGTCGGAAAAAGTTCCAATCCGAAAATGCGATCGTCTGTAGCAATTCCAAAGCATGCTCGGAAACAATTTGACGCATGCTCGGAAGCACTGAACTTCATTTTCTCGGCTCCTCATAGTGTTGTACGTCAAAGCGTTCTTGACGGTCGAAAATTCAGCGAACTTTTGTGTGACCGTGTGTATGCAAGGCAAGCTTGAGCGGAATACCGTCGGAAAAGCCATCATATCTTTTTCCGACCAAAATCCCGATCGTGTGTACACGGCATAACACCACTGTTTAGCAATCAAAAGTCCAATGAAAGAGTCCATAAACCCACAACAGAAAAATCAGTCTGTAACACACAGAAACTGCCATTTTAACGGGCATTTGCACTATGCTACCTACCTGTTTCTTTAAGCACCCCTAGACTACAGTAAATGTAAAAGGCGAAATTTTAAAGTATGCTTACCTGTGGACTATAGAGAAGATGAAAGAGATTGTGAACTATTACCTAATATCTGTGTATTGTGGCAGGAGAAAATACAGGCTAACAGACAAATGCTGATGGGAAATACGGCAGAGTATCCATTCTTTAGCATGAGCAGCACAGTTCCACACCCTTGCCTGGCCTGATACACAATACAAATAAAGATAAAATGGCCATATAGCCACATTCCAAAATTGGATGGCTAGCTGCTGACTTTTTAGTAGCAATGAATAGCTAATAATGGAACTTTTATTGTCATGAAATTATGCAGCAGTTGCCAGGAATATAGAATATATAAATAACCTTTTTCGGAATATAACCAATAAACCTACCTACGTCAACACCAAATAAAATAAAACACATATCAAAGACACATTTTTTAAAAAATTAACAAACAGTGTAAATGACATATACACAAAATGTGCTTGAAGATATCCACAGCATTATCCTAATCTGTAGACACACATGGGACACCTAGTGGACAAAACCATGTGTTGCTTCCTACATTTCTTAGTTGTTCCAAAGGGATACTTTTAAGGTAAAGCGTAGCTCCACTTTTGTTGAGAATAAAAACGTGTCCCCAACCCCTCCCCCCGACTTCTGAGAAAATTGCTGAGCCAATCACACAAGCAGTAAATGATGTTTCTGGGGAATGGTCAGTACATATATATATATGTGTACAGAACAACTCCAATAATTTAGAAGTAAAATGCATCATACAAAATGTACAAGAGTGGTTCTTGGCCTAGGGGAAAAAATTAAACAGCTGCCCAAGCACTCGTTTATTTTAGTCCTAATAGGCTATGAAACAATAAAACCGACTAGTTTTTTTTTTTCTGATATGATTTCTCATAGACTTCTAATGTGAAAGTTAAGGGCTATTGGCTTAGATAATTCTGTTTGTAATGCATAGAAAACGCCTGTAGCACCTACATTGCCATTCAATGTTAATGGCACCACAAATGTGAAAAAAATACTGCATGTTTGTCCTACATAAAAACAAAGCTCAACACTAAAAAAATGCATGAGCTACTTTGTAGCGTTTTTCGCACTTAGGGCAGCCTATTGTAATCAATAGGCTACCTTATGCATGTGGAGCAAAAACATGCAAAAACGCAGCCTGATTTTGCGCTCATTCACAGAAGAATCTTGGCAGCCACCCAGCCTTCTAATGTAAACAAACAGCAGGGGTTTTAGGATGTTAGACACAGACTGAAACCCAACAGTCTCTGTTGTGATCTATGAGGATCTTTGATTTTGAATTACTTCACAGTGCATGCAGCTAGATAGTTCAATAATAGCTTGTTTAAAGCTCTTTTATTGCTCCTTAAGAATGTGTAAATACTTTAAAGACTGCATTTAATAGTAAAGCTTCATTACTTATACATTATAGAATATCTAGGCCTCACTCCCCAATAGGGTTACTAACACCCCATCTCTGATTTTCAAGCATCAGGAGATGCCAGGAAGAAAACTCCATAAACACCTGAAGTGAAGCTACTGTGTAGGTAAGGCTGTTGAACTGAAGATCTGGGGCAGGACGTAAACAATGCCGGAAGACACAGGCACAATTGTAAAGTAAATAGGCATCTGGTGGGTGGGGGGGTGTAAAATAACATAGCAACGGAGGTTCAAAAACTTTCAAACTAAGTACCCTTATTCTTAATTCTCTCCTGACCTAACCCCCGCAGGGAGAATCTGAGGGATATTGTCAAGAGAAAGATGAGAGGCACAAGACCCAACATTGCAGACGAGCTGAAAGCCACTAGCAAAGAAACCTGGGCTTCCATAACACTCCAGCAGTGCCACAGGCTGATTGTATCCATGCCACGCCGCATTGATGTAGTAATTCATTCAAAAGGAGCCCGACCAAGTATTAAGTGCATTTATTATACTGTACATGGACATACTTTTCAGTAAGCCAACATTTCTGTAACAAAAATCCTTTTTTTTAATAGTTTTATGTAATATAAAAATTTCCTGAGATACTGAATTTTAGGTTTTCACTAGCTGTAAGCCATAATCGTCAAAATTAAAATAAAGAAATGCTTGAAATATATTACTCTGTGCAGGGGCGGATCCAGAGTCTAGTCTCGGGAGAGGCACTGCCAGAAAATATGTTTTTTTTTGCGGGCAATTTATCGGGGAAATGGCTGGTGTTGCAGCTTCAATCATCCCTGCACCATTGCAGAGACCCGACAATTCATTATAGTTGCCGGCGCTACCGCTAATACTTTTAAATTACTTTTCTTTTTCCTTTAGAAATGTCATTTTGCTCTCAGACTGTTGTAAACACAGGAAACATGCACCACTTTACAGGCATACTATAGACACCCCCCAGGTACGAAATTTAAAGGAATATTTCACTTTTATTGTTTCAGTTTAAACATTATTAAAATCACTGCTCCCGAAAAAACGTCCGTTTTTAAAACTTTTTTTTGCATTGATACATGTCCCCTGGGGCAGGACCCAGGTCCCCAAACACTTTTTATGACAATAACTTGCATATTAACCCTTAAAATTAGCACTTTTTTCATGTTCGTGTCCCATAGACTTTAACGGTATTCGTGTGTTCGAACAAATTTTTTGCCTGTTCCCATGTTCTGCTGCGAACCGAACAGGGGGGTGTTCGGCCCATCCCTATTACATTGTTATATAAAAGGAAATAGTTCAACTCACCATAATGCAGAATCAGTGGGAGCCCTGAGCGTGTCACTTGACTCCATCGCCTGCCACCAGATACGGATTGTCACTTGCCACGTTACCTGCCACACGTTGTGGATTATCACTTGCCACGTCACCTGCCACTCGTTGCAGATTGTCACTTGCCACGTCACCTGCCACATGTTGTGGATTGTCACTTGCCACGTCACCTGCCACACGTTGCTGGTTGTCACTTGCCTGCCGCCAGATGCAGATTGTCACTTGCCACCATCGCCTGCCACATGTTACGGATTGTCACTTGCCACAAGTTGCAGACTGTCACTTGCTGCTAAGGTGGGGATTGTCTTTTTCTGTGTCCCAGAGTCAGGCAGCAGAGAGATGATACAAACTCTCTGCTGCCCGCGGCTGCCTGCACAGTGAGGGAGGGCGGTGAGAGATGATGTCGGTTTCCCCTACAAAATATGTTTTCCCTGGCTCTCGGCTGAGATCGGAACTCCGCCCCTCCAGCCCTCTGCACCGCTGCTCCTCCTACTCTCCCCCAAATGCACGGAGGCGGGGGTGGTAGAAGGATGATTAGCATTCGGGGGAGAGTAGGAGGAGCAGCTGTGCAGAGGGCTGGAGGGGTGGAGTTCCGAGTTTAGCCGAGACCGAGAGCCTGGGGAAACTGATCTCGGCACAACACCGGGCCGTCCGCTCTTTCACCCGCATCTAATTTCCGGGGGGGGGGGGGGCAATTGTCGCATTGCCCCCCCCTGGATCCGCCCCTGACTAAAATAAATGACTTTCACTTTGAATTGAATTACTGAAAAAAAATTTACTTTTTGATGACATTCTAATTTTATGAGATGTCCCTGTACTCTGCTGTAGCATTTTTTTTTCAACTGACAAGCAATCTAAGGAACAGTACACAATATACTTTGACCAATGCACTCCATAAGCTACGCTGCATAATGCAACTCCTGCATTACATATCTTATGTTATAAGTTGCATACCCCTGATCCCTACACTTCATAATTTGTGCTGTATGTTGCATACACCTGATCCCTGCATTATGTAAGCTAAGTTGTACATTACATACTTCCAATCCGTACATTCTGTAAGCTGTGCTGTGTGTTTCATACGTCTGACCCCTGAACTACATTAGCTTTGTCGTATAAATATTACAAAATTCTGACCCCTACAGTCTGTAAGCTGTGGTGTATGTACTATACAACTTGGGGAACTGGACCTCAGCAGAAAACTCAGAGTGCTGGACTTCAGAGGTGAACCCAGAATGATGGACCTCTATAACAGAAGAGAACCTGATCGCCAGCAGATCTTGTGACAGAATTACAGAGTGGTTAGGGGAGTATTCTTTATTTTGCGCAGACTTTTCAGAATTGCTTCTCCATAAAGTTTTTTTTTCCAATAATTTTTTTTGTTTTAGTAGAGAAAAGACAGTTACAATTATTTAATAAATACAAAAAGAGCAGCGCTGTGACAAAAAAAGTGAAAAAAGTATATATGATATAACCAAATCAGATAAGTTGAATATTAGACCCAAATTTGAGATAGGCTCCAAAGTTCATATAAAAGTACATAATAAACAAAGGTAAAAAAGTCCTATCCAAAATCGATCATAAATAGTGGATAAAGTGGGAAGCGTAGATAGGTGGAAATACAAATAAATCAATATGTCCTTCACCGCACCACTGTGGTATTGATAAGAATGCGCGCTTACCAAACGGCAAGCTTAAAGAAGCTTGCGACCTTAACCCGGTCGGGGCCTTTCAGGATGGAACCATCAAAGGAAAAGCACACCACCTTCGCTTGGATTAAGCACGCTGTTCACCAATTATCACTGTATTGTGGAGATGTGACCCCTGGCTAAGGATAAACCTCGAGAGAGGTATACCAAAGAAAGAAGGAAAGCAACATAGCGTAATCCTGCTTTCACTTTTTATTAAAATTAAAATTAATAAAATTGCACTTACATTCGAAAAGGTAAACAAAGGCACATAAGCCGGCCGGCTAGAAGCGAACGCCCGTCCTACAGACGGTGGATGCAGCACGTCAGCACGTCAGCACGCCCGCTGACGTGCTGACGTGCTGCATCCACCGTCTGTAGGACGGGCGTTCGCTTCTAGCCGGCCGGCTTATGTGCCTTTGTTTACCTTTCCGAATGTAAGTGCAATTTTATTAATTTTAATTTTAATAAAAAGTGAAAGCAGGATTACGCTATGTTGCTTTCCTTCTTTCTTTGGTATACCTCTCTCGAGGTTTATCCTTAGCCAGGGGTCACATCTCCACAATACAGTGATAATTGGTGAACAGCGTGCTTAATCCAAGCGAAGGTGGTGTGCTTTTCCTTTGATGGTTCCATCCTGAAAGGCCCCGACCGGGTTAAGGTCGCAAGCTTCTTTAAGCTTGCCGTTTGGTAAGCGCGCATTCTTATCAATACCACAGTGGTGCGGTGAAGGACATATTGATTTATTTGTATTTCCACCTATCTACGCTTCCCACTTTATCCACTATTTATGATCGATTTTGGATAGGACTTTTTTACCTTTGTTTATTATGTACTTTTATATGAACTTTGGAGCCTATCTCAAATTTGGGTCTAATATTCAACTTATCTGATTTGGTTATATCATATATACTTTTTTCACTTTTTTTGTCACAGCGCTGCTCTTTTTGTATTTATTATGTAATGTGTGTATCCCACCTTCAGCGGCTGCTCTTGTGTTTGGTTTTGATCAGTGAACTGTCACTTTTTGTTTTTTCAATTTTGTTTCTCTCAGTATGTTTTTTACGCACTAATTTCCGTTTATAGCGCGGTGATTTGTCTTTTCTAGTTACAATTATTTGTTTAGGGGAGAGGATTGGATAAGGCACAGTAGCTAAATAGATGCTAGAATTCATAGAGCACCACACAATATCGTATATCGTAGAATGAAGATCAGTAAATATTACAGGTACGTGGAGACCTTTATTTGTGTAGTCAACCTAGCAAATTAGGGCTCAAGCCAGGCATTATCAGACTTCACAGTGGAATAGTCCACTAATGATTAACTTTAATGTAGCCAGGTGCTAGCTAAACTGCAGTGATCTTGTTCTCTCTAGTGTTCAGCCTGGACATCATGTCATCATTTCCTGAATGCAGAGAGAGAGAAACCACTACTGAAAGCAGGGGATTGTGGGATATATGGTTCAGAGAGCCAGGATTTGCATTGGAGCCAGTGTTGCTGCAGACTACAAGTTCCAGCTGGCTGGGAGAGATAGGGATGCTGGGTGAAGACATAAATAGCCTAGTCTGGGCAGGAGGTCTTCCTCTTGGGACCACGGTTTTCTGCAAAGAGCAGGAACCCGGCCGCTTCAGGAGCCGTGGCCTGAACAGTGTTGGGATACCCCAGTAAGTGATTGTTACACCTGCAGGAAGATCCACCACTACCAGCTCCCTGTCGGCCGAGTGACTGTTGGGGATCACTCTCATCATCACTGGTACAGACCCAGCTGAATCCCAGTGTCGCGTAGTGCATGGCCAGGCACCCTTCACAGGTTGCAGATTCTTTAAGAGCCTATTCTGGGACATAGGGCTGTTGAAATTAATCGTCGAATCGATGCATCGCAATTCGACCGTCCACGATGCGGCATCGATTCTATAGCTTTAAATAATCGATTATTGAGGATGACGTCATCCTCGCGTCGTGCTGCCGCGCCATGACCTGCCTCCGAGTGGAGCCGAGTGAAGCCAAAAGCAGCCGAAGCTTTTGCGCCGTTTTCTCCCGCCTCCCGCTGACGTCATCCTCCTGTGTCGCGGCTTAGAAAGAGGAGACACAGACAGCGGAGCAACACGTGTCCGACCTCCTCCAGCCTCCTCCGTGTCCCGGACTACCAGTCCCCCCAGAGCTTTCCTCCCAGTGGGCTCCCGCTGTGCAGTGTGTGCACTGCAGTGAGTGAACAACACAGCAGGCTGTCACAGGGGGAGAGGGAGAAGGTCCGTCAGTGCCGTCATCGTCACCCGACTCAGGGCACGGACGGAGAGACCCGAGCTAGGCCGCACTTGGTTGTCCTCAGACTCCAGTCCTCACCAGGCTGAGTGTCCTGTCAGTGTGTCCAATGAGTGCCCTCACTCCGAGTCCACTCCCAGTCCTCACAGGCAGCAGCAGGAGAGGAGACCCGCTCCAGACCAGCAGCAGCAGTGAGTGCCAGCCAGGCCAGCCAGTCTTCTTGTCAATGCCAGCCAGCCACTCTACCACTGCAGTGCTCAGCTCAGTAGTACCACTACCACCACCACCATCATCTTAATCAGGTAGGTAACTGACTGTGTGTGTGTCACATCATCATGTTAGTGTCACCATATCACACAGACACACACACACAGTATGAACGAAGAAGTGACACTCAGTAAACTTGTCATTCTGTCCTGTCCTCAGACTCCAATCCTCATCCTCACTCACAGGCAGGCAGCAGCAGGAGAGGAGGAGAGACCTGCTCCACCAGCAGTGCCAGACTGCCAGTGAGTGGCTGAGTGCCAGTGCCACTGCCCAGCTCAGCTGTAACACGTCACCAACTCGTCATCATCACAGGTAGGTAACTCACTGTCTGTGTCACACACAGTAGTATTAGTAGTAGTAGTACTAGACAAATAGTAGAGGACGGTGTTACACTTAAACTAAGATAATATATTATAAATAAAATATCATATAATCTGTATCTCTGATGCATTATGGAAGGAGTGGACTGTGTCTGTCATTGCAAAATGCAAATGCCAAATGTATTATTGTAAATAATAAATATTAATAATGATGATGGTGCTTGCCATGCCATTCTGAATTCCTATTCCTAAACATTAACCCCTTTGGGCTGAGTGGACGCATTTGCGGCCTCGGCTTAGGGGGGTTATACCAGGATGATGCCCGCAGCTGCACTGCTGCAGGCATCATCCCGCCCGGTACCGTTTTTTACAGCAGGCACCGGGGTTGTTATCCTGGAGGAGCGGACTGGACATCCCCTGCCTACCGCCGCTCTAGCCTCTCAAATTAAAGACATAAGGAAAAAAAAAAAGAAAAAGATCCTTCATACAGTATCTGCACTGGATCCTCGCTTTAAGGGACTGCCTTTTATCCTCACAGAGGAGGAGAGATTGGAGATATACAATGGAGTGACTGAGGAGGCTGCATCCTTGGAGGTAATTCAATTAATTTGAATTTCATCATGTTTCTTGAAACAAACTGTAACTAGTAGCTAGCTACAGCTTGCTACATAGTGTAAGCCACGCTTCTGAATCTGATGAGGTGCAGGAACTGCACCATCCGTTTCCTGTGCTTTTTCATCACCCCATTGGAATCATAGGCAATTGACAATGTGTTTTATTTATTTTTTTCTATTCTTTTTTCGTTCAAACACAGATTACATCTAAGAGGACACATGAGGAGGATCAAGTGCCTAGAAGAAAAGAAACTCTGGAAGAAGAAGAAAGTTCACCCGTCGAGGATAACCATTCTCCATCTCCTCCCAAAAGAAAGGCCAGATCGCTGCTCATGAATTTGCTGGGACAGTCTTTCACTGACACTGAAGCGCACTCAAACCAGAGCAACTAGTGTTCTTACAGAAAAATCTACACATTCCCAAATCTTGAGCAGCATTGCTTGCGCCTTGCAGTGACCCATTTTTTATCCAGGAAGTGCTGATGTACTGTTGTCGTGTCTGCCAGTGCCACTGCCCCTGCCCTTGCCAAGTTGCCCAGCCCGCTGTTAGTCTGCCACACCACTGACCACTGTGACCAGTGACCACACCAGTGTTGTTAATTTTATATATTTTGTTTATAGCACAGCACTGTCAGTGCCTGCCACTGAGATTTTGATTTTTGAAGATTGTCAAAAAAAGATTTTAAAAAAAGTAGGGGTTACTTTAACCCTCAGCCAAATACTAAAAGTTCCAAACAACTGATGCCAATTGCCAACCAAGCTTCATCCCCTCTCCCCCCTCAGCCCAGTCTCTGTCTCCCCTCCCAGTCTCGCCCTCTCCCTAGTCCCTCTACTCCCCTTCCCTCTCCCCCTACCCTTCCCCTTTCCCTCTTCCCCTTTCCCTCTTCCCCTTTCCCTCTTCCCCTCTCCCTCTTCCCCTCTCCCTCTTTCCCTCTCCCTCTTCCCCTCTCCCTCTTTCCTTCCTTCTTTTCTCTCTCCCTCTTTCCTTCCTTCTTTTCTCTCTCTCTCCATCTTTCATTCCTTCTTTCTCTCTCCCTCTTTCTTTCCTTGTCAGAGAGAAGGAAAGGAGGAGAATCTTTCTTTGTCTCTCTCTTTGTCTCTTTCTTTCTTTGTTTCTTTCTTTCTTTGTTTCTCTCTTTCTTTCTCTCTGTCTCTCTTTCTTTCTCTTTTTGTCTCTCTTTCTTTCTCTCTTTGTCTCTCTTTGTCTCTCTTTCTTTCTCTCTTTGTCTCTCTTTCTTTCTCTCTTTGTCTCTCTCTCTTTCTCTCTTTGTCTCTCTCTTTGTCTCTCTCTCTTTGTCTCTCTCTTTCTTTCTTTGTCTCTCTTTCTTTCTTTCTTTCTTTCTTTGTCTCTCTCTCTCTTTCTTTCTTTCTTTGTCTCTCTCTCTTTCTTTCTTTCTTTGTCTCTCTCTCTCTCTCTCTTTCTTTCCTTCTTTGTCTCTCTCTCTCTCTCTCTCTCTCTCTCTCTCTCTTTCTTTCTTTCTTTGTCTCTCTCTTTGTTTCTTTGTTTCTTTCTTTCTTTCTTTCTTTCTTTCTTTCTTTCTTTCTTTCTTTCTTTCTTTCTTTCTTTCTTTCTTTCTTTCTTTGTCTCTCTCTCTCTCTCTCTTTCTTTCTTTGTCTCTCTCTCTCTTTCTTTCTTTCTTTGTCTCTCTCTCTTTCTTTCTTTGTCTCTCTCTCTCTCTCTCTCTCTCTCTTTCTTTCTTTCTTTGTCTCTCTCTCTTTCTTTCTTTCCCCTTTCCCCTTTTCCCCTTTCCCCCTTTTCCCCTTTTCCCTTTCCCCTTTTCCCTTTCCCCCTTTTCCCTTTCCCCCTTTTCCCTTTCCCCCTTTTCCCTTTTCCCCCATCCCCTTTCCCTCCCCTACCAAATACCAATGCCATACCCCTCTCTTCCCCCCCCACCCCCCTTCTACAACCATCCCCCTCCCCAGTCCCCACCATTCTTTCTTTCTTTCTTTGTCTCTCTCTCTTTCTTTCTTTCCCCTTTCCCCTTTTCCCCTTTCCCCCTTTTCCCCTTTTCCCTTTCCCCTTTTCCCTTTCCCCCTTTTCCCTTTCCCCCTTTTCCCTTTCCCCCTTTTCCCTTTTCCCTTTTCCCCCATCCCCTTTCCCTCCCCTACCAAATACCAATGCCATACCCCTCTCTCCCCCCCCCACCCCCCTTCTACAACCATCCCCCTCCCCAGTCCCCACCATTCCCCTTCATCTCTACATCCCACTTTCTTTTTTTTTCCCTCCCGAGTCCCTCCTATCTATTGCCTATGTCATTGTCAAAAAGACCTTATAACGCCAGTTATGCCACTCTAGTCTAGCGTCAACTCAACGCAGTCACACACAGTCACACTGTTTTTGACTGACTGGTGGCAGCAGGCCTGCAGGTGGCCGTGGCACTGGCAATTGCAAACAATCAATGATCATCACAGTGAATTGAACCTGGAGTAAATGTATGTCATATAAATATTATATTTGTTATAACTTTTCTAGCACTGAGGAGATGGAGAATGGTTTTCTATTGTTGTGTCCAACTGTCCATTTAGAATTTTTATACTAGTGTCGTCGTGTGACTGTGGCGTGTTCAATGTCACAGTGTGTCTGTCATGCTCTGTGACTGCCTGTCTGTTTCTAGAGGTTTAACCTTCAACAAAATCAATTCTGTATTTAATTCCAGACAACTGACGCCCGCCAAGCCACCAGAGGAAGGCAAATCCTTGAAAGAATAAATTGAATCTTAAAACTTGGAGTAAATCTTTATTGGATCACACAAATATACACACACAAAAGAAAAATCACACACCGACCGGCGACCTGATGAGTGGCTGACTGTGCCATTTGCCTGCGTTGTTCACACAGTGGTCTGCCCTTTCTCATGATTCACAACTGACGTGACGTCACGTGTGTGTTTTTTGTTGGTATTGTGTGTGCATATTTCTGATCCCATAACGGTTTAACTCAAGGTTTTAAGCTTCAATTGATAATTTATTCTGTCAAGGATTTTTGGGCTTCCTCTAATGGTGACTTGGCTTGGCTTCAGTTACAGGTGTATCGTGGTAGAGTGCAGGTAACGTTTTCTGTAAAGTGACTGAGTGACGACTTGAGTGACAACAAGCTTTGCTAGCACTGGGGGGAGATGGAGAATGGTTTATTTTTGAAGATTGTGTCGGACACAATCTTCAAAAATGTGTCCATTGAATTTTCACACTTGATGTTATATTGTCAAATGTCATGTTTGGGGGGGTCAACTTAACCCTCAGCCAAATAAAATTCTAAAATTGTATTTAATTCCAGACAACTGACGCCCGCCAAGCCACCAGAGGAAGGCAAATCTTTGAAAGAATAAATTAAATCTTAAAAACTTGAAGTAAATCTTTATTGGATCACACAAATACACACACACAAACAAAAATACACACGTCACCGACCTGACCTCATGTCTGACTGTGACTGTGCCATTGCCCGGCGCCTGACCTATGGCCTGCCCTTTACCATTATGATTCAGTGATGTGTGTGTGTGTGTGTGTTTGGTATTGTGGTGTGTAACTGTATATTTGTGATCCCATAAAGATTTGTCCAAGGTTTTTAGATTTAGTTGACAATTTATTCTGTCAAGGATTTTCAGACTTCCTCTAATGGTGGCTTGGCTTGGCTTCAGTTACAGGTGTATTGTGGTAGAGTGCAGGTAACGTTTTCTGTAAAGTGACTGGGTGACACAACTCCGAGAGCTTATAACGCCGATCTAGCCATCCATCTGTGTTGACTCACTGGCGCTGGTGGTGGTGGTGGTGGTGGTATTGGCAAACAATCATCACTGTGAACCAGGAAGTTCTGCAACACACTGTGTGACTGTGGTACAGGTTCACTGTGATGTTTGCCAGTCAATAACTGGAAGTGCTCTGTTATAGATGTAGGTGTTACTGGTGTTTACAAGTTATAGTTTACTTTTTAATAAAAGAAAATATTAAAATGTAAACTACTGCACCAGGCCAGCACTGTATGTATGTGTTATACACAACAGTTTGATGTCACAGTACTCTTTTAAATAAATACTGTTGATGTCTGCTGCACTGTTCATGTTCAGACTTTGCTATATGCAGGGAACTTGGTGTAATTTGTTTAAATAGCAGATACAAATAAATATATTTAATATTTCTTCAATTTCTGACTGCTTGAATTAATTTTTTGAGGAAAAGTTGAAAACCATGGGTACTTGGGTATTAATCGTGATGCATCGTGATGCATCGTGGAATCTAATCTAATCGAATCATGGATGGGATAATCGTAATCGAATCGAATCGTGAGGTGAGTGAAGATGCGCAGCCCTACTGGGACATCTCATTACCTTGAGCCTTGGTCAGGACTGGTAAACAGGCGGAAGCCCACCCTGTGTACATACTACAAAGGCACTGAATGCATACACTTTTCTCCCACAATGGTGTTGGACGAACAGTTCGGGCCAAGCAAAAGCTCAGCCTGAACATTGCCTGTTCGCCTGTTCAGTAAACAAGCGAATTTGCAGGGCACTCGGCTGGATGTTTTTGCCGCTGAGCGCCCCACAATGCACTGCGCACTGCGCAGTGAATTCTAGGGTTGTAATTGGATGGAGCCTTCCATCTGACCAGCTTTGCCAATTAGGGCACAGAGCACTGTCAGAGGCCTGATTGAACAAAGTGATGATGACTTTGTCCAATCATGGCTCAGTGCTCATAGTCCCACCCCACACTATATAAGGTTCCTTCTCAAAGGAAGCTTTTGCCGTGTGTTTCTGGAGTGGAGATAGATAGAGCAGGGCTCAGTTTTCCATAAAAACGAGTTAGTGTGTTCACTTATTGTGACTCTAGGTGTAGAGTGGATACAGGTGTAGCGCTAATCAATATTAATAGAAAAATTGTTAAGAAACATATGCACATAATCAGTGTCGCAAAAAATTGCAGTCCTTCGTGTGAAATCCGGAAGAAGGGTAGAAGACAGAAAGACCATCACCGACACCCAACACAACTGACTCTTACCGTCAGTGTATAGGACATACACATCACAGCTAAATTCACAACTTGTATTATTCGAATGGTCCACCAATAGAATCTTCTGTCATAGATCCACCAGAGACAGATAGCTGCCAAGTAACAATCTCAGCTGGGAGATGGACTCCACAGGAACAACTCAATCAGGCATATAAAAAGGATGAAAGAACAGACTCATTGCGCAGACATCCAAAATTTCGACCATTTATTGTAAAGAAGAAAAATTAAACTCACATTTCACCATTAAAAAACGAGCATGAGCCAGAAAAAGAAAGTGTCCAGCGCTTCCTACCATCAAGGCGGCGGCCACTCCTCTATACACGATACGTCACTCGTCCCTCATTCGCCCGACGTTTCGTCACAAACGTGCATCATCAGGCCCCTTTCTTTCTTGGCTTTTTTTTGTCCCCTGCCTTCCCCCTTTTTTTAAATTGTCAGCCACAGTTTTTCTGACTGCGACGCTGGTGTTCCCCCTTTTTTATTTATTTGTTTATTTTTTAATAGTTTTTACATTTCTGTCAGCGTCAGTCCTCAATTTAAAGTGCACCAAATACCACTTTTCATTCAATAAAGTGCATCCAATCACCCATTTCCCAGTTTCTATTGAATTTGGGTAGTAAGCCCCCCATCATATCTGGGGGGGGCCATCAAGGAGAGGCAGACGTTCCCATGTCAGCTGCATCTGTGTCCACAGGCAAAGGTGGACGTGGTCCGTCCTCAGGCAGAGCACATTTGTCTCTGTTTAGTGATGTTGCCCATGCTATCCAGCCACAGCATGCAGATGAGGTGGTGGACTGAACCATCCTCATCCTCCTCACCCTCTATGACCCAAGCTGACACTAGCGCTCAGACCACCGCAGCTGCCAGAGCGGTTTATTCTGCCTGTAGAAGGTCACGGGGTGAAGGCACCACCAACAGCCAAAGGCCAATTTCTCCGCAACTGTTTGACAGGGGCATCAAATTAAATTTTTTTACAGCAAGGACAGTTCTTACTTTCATCAAGAGTACCTCTATAGGGTTACAGTATGAAGGCACCATCCATGCCCAAATCCCAATTTTTCCGCACCGTTACTTCTATACAAAGTCTGCGAAAGAGACACCAGGCTTTAACTAAAAAAAATGTTAATCTTGGCCTGGGTGTACTATATATTGGCTTCTTCACATAAGGCTTGCTCATTGTGATGCAAAACTTTGTTAAAAGTCTGCCAAAGAGATACCAGAATTTATCCAAAAAAATCTCTAATCTTGTTCCCAGTGCAATATATTGTGGCTTCATCTTACAGACTGACTCCCCAAGCCGTTGTTTACAAAATAAAGAAAGCTTGCAGGGAAAATATATTTAAATGTCTTTTTTTTTTCTTTATATATGTCAGTTTTGCTGCAGCAGATTCTATACACTGTACAGATGTGCCACTAAACAGCCAGTCTACAAGGACCCCCCAGGCACTATATTTAAATGAATTTTCATTTTTATTGTTTCACTTTAAGTATTATTAAAATCACTGCTCCTTAAAAACTATCTAAAAACTGTACAAATTGCATTTGTATATGTCCTCCAGGGCAGTACCTGGGCCCGCATACCCTTTTTATGGCCAATAACTTGCATATAAGACTCACATTCGGGTCCCATAGACTTTAAAAGGGTTTGCGGTTCAGGTCCGAACTTTTGCGATGTTCGAGAGTTCTGGCGCAAACTGAACCAGGCGGTGTTCGGCCCATCTCTATCCAACATCTTTACATGAAAGCTTCCAAAGGAAACACTGCATATGTTATTCTTTATTGCTGTTAGTCATTGCACAGCAATCCCCCTGGGCCCTTGTTGAGCTAGCTGAAGACTCTGGACATCTAAACTACAACTCCTCCACTCTTCTTCTCCCCCCACCCCCCCACTTAAAGTGCATAATATCTTAAGATTAAAGTGAACTCTACTCAGATATTGATTATTGCATTTTTACAAATTGTTGTGTTATAATCGTTAGAAACTGCGCTATGTGAGACCGAATGTAAGATGTAATTTCACAATAGGTACTGTATAACCTGAATAAAAGAATTCAAATACCTAAATCCAATCGGTATACTTCGCAGTATTCTATCTCTAAAATGGTGCAAATAATCGCATCATAAAAAGGATTCACATCTTAAAGTAGTAAAAGAGTACATGAGGAGGTTGTTGTTTTCAAAGAGAAGTGAGCTGGTATTACTGTTGATCAATCACTGGTCACAGTATAGGAAAGTCTCTCCTTCATATAAAATAGTGACATCAAACTTGAAAAACACCATAGAAAATAGTGATGTAAGATAGGACAGTTCTTACACCTGGAAAATCACAGCCTCTTACCAGCTGCCCAGATCTCTTATTAGGAGATCAATTCTGCTTTTAGGCTTATGACCCAGCCACAGTCTCTTGGTAAACCGATTAGATAACACTTCTCCTCCTCTCCAGTTTTTCCCAAGTGTCTCTCAATCAGCCATCAACCAAATGAGAAAGAAAAAACTCGCTGAGGACGTCAAGAGACGAAGCGCGCATGACGGAATCACGCTTACTACGTCACTTCTTGGTAGACGAGCGGGTGGAGCGCAGGTACAGTGCTCGGCTGTCACATCCCCCATTCGGTACATGCTTTGAGTACAGTGATTTTTTACTTGTCTGTTCGCCGGGAACTGTTGGTACCCCATCCTAGTACAATATTGGATGGGAATACACACTTTTCTGGGACTGTTTGCTTTTTAACCTATGCTTTTTAAATAAAATGTTTTTTACATTATCACACTATGGAAGCCCCTTTTTTATTTTTTGATGCATGAGGGCATTGCCGTATCTCCACCAACCAGGACACATCTAAGGCACCCATCACCAGCAACAGGGAGCAGTGAGGCCCACCTAAAGCAGTTCAGGCTTATCACCCCTGAAGGGGTTCCAGGAGCCGGTGAGTAGGAATCTGAAGGGGGAGCACAAAAGTCACCTGGCAACATTGTATGCACTGAAGTCATCCCTGGGAGTTCCTGACCTGTTACAGCAACAAACTTATGGGACTACTGTACTGTTGCAATATATGCTGAATATAGCTCTCGTTATATGAACTGTGAAGCATTTATCTTTGACTCTCATTTCAGACTTGATCCATATACATGTATGGTTGATGGAGGTTTATATTCATATCTATGAACTAGCATGCATCATTATGATTTTGTTATATTTACTGTAATATGTGTTATGCCCCAGCTGGACCTCACCACTTTAGTTGCACCTAAGTGGTGGATATAGCTTTAAGGTCAGGTAATTAGTCGACTGTTTACCATTGCTACACTTAGTCATTTTTGTGTATAGTAATAGACCTGCAAAGGGGTCTTCTCTACTATATTACACAAATTTAGCCAATTTGCCTATATAAATATTCTGATACAGGCATGCAATAAATACCTGCGGCGTAGGGAAATTAGCACGCCTCCTACCCACTTATCTCTAGTGATTGAGACAAACCCCCCCCCCTTTATATATTAATGAGGGGATATGTACTTTGGTGTGTAAGAATATAATTATATAAAACCATCCTTAAGGTTTTTCCTGTTTATGCTTAGCAATCAGGTTTTCAGGTAGCGCCGATCAAACCCACCTTTCTGACAGTATATGCTAAAACTAAATAGAACCCAAAATGGCTTCCCCGACTTTTATGATATATGAGTCATCACCCATCAGTTAAAACGGCAGATATACATAAGGGACCCCCCTTGTACTTAGTGTTTCTACTAAGATATCATAACGGTTACTGTCAGCCCTGGGCCAGAAGTTTGAGCTCATTTAACCCACCCTCTGGGGACAGCTGGGAGCTCAGCACTGGTTCACACATACAAGTAATTAACTGTTGTCTATAAAGGCATTGACATCCGTGTCCACATTAAGACCATACGGAATGTAACAACGTACCCTGTGGATCCAGGCCATCTCCAACCTTGACAGTTCCCTAACTAAAGAGCCCCCCCTCCAATGAGCACTATATTTGTCAATAGCCAGAAAAAATGTATTGGCTGGATCATGATTATGGAACCTGTCATAATGCTTGGAGACAGAATGGTATTTGAAACCAATCTTAATGTTGGTAATGTGCTCTCCTAGGCGGACCTGCATAGACTACTTGGTCCTGCCGATGTATTGGAGCCCACACGGACATTGGAGTAAATAGACTACTCCAGTAGAGTTACATGTAACAAATGGCTCAATTTTATACTCCTTAGAGGTACTTTTTGAAATAAAGGACTCGGTTCTTTTTGTTTTAATTTTGTTCAAAGTGCATATTTGACAACTGCGACATTGATGATACCCAGAGAGATTCTGAAAAAAAGATAATCTTTTAGCGGTGGGTCCACTACATTGGGGGCAATAATATTCCTCAACGAGGGGACCCCTTTGAAAACTACCTGTGGTTTATCTAGTAAAAAGATGTTGATTATTCTATCATTAGCTAATAGGTGCCAATGTTTACTTATGATCTTTTTAATTTGATAATGTTGGGTTGAATATGTGGTAATAAAAGGTATAGTGGGACCCTCTTTTTTCTTCTTGGGGCCTACGTCCAAAAGACTAGATCTGTCCAGTTTTGCCACTTCCTCTATGGTGGTCTCTAATAGATGCATATCATAACCCTTTTCAAATAGTCTATTATTCAAAATGTCTGCTTGAGATCTATAATCAACTAACTCCGAACAGTTACGTCTCATTCTGACAAACTGACTCTATTGTACCGACTTCAGCCAGCTGTCATTATGACAGCTGTCCAGTGGTATGAATGCATTCCAGTCAGTCTGTTTGAAATAGGTAATCGTCTTGAAAGTGTCAGCTCCTTTGGTGATGGTAAGGTCCAGAAAGTTAATTTTTTCCTGACTCGCTTCATGGACGAACCTAATTCCTCTCTCATTATTATTAATGGAAGAGAAAAATTCATCAAGTTCAGACAAGGAACCTTCCCATAGGAGGAGGACGTCATCTATGTACCTCGCCCAAAAAGTCAAATGTGAGTTACGGTCCTTATAGATGACTTCCTCCTCCCACTTGGCCATAAAGAGGTTGGCCAAGCTTGGGGCATATTTAGCACCCATAGCAACACCAGGTTGTTGACGGTAATAGCCATGGTCAAACCAAAAGTAGTTATGGTTTACAGCAAAATCAAGTAAACCCATAATAAACTTCTATTGTTCGTGAGAGATCTTTGAAAGGGCATTCAAAAAATGTTTAACAGCCGAAAGCCCTAAGTTGTGTGGGATAATAGTATACAGTGATGCAACATCAGCAGTAACCAACCACATGTGATTGTTGGGTTTTAATTGAGACAACAGATGGATCACATGTTTCGTGTCCTTCACATAAGAGGGCATTTGTTGCACTAAAGGTTGAAGAAAGAAGTCTATATACTTGCCCACCCGGGACGTGACTGAATCTATACCACTCACTATCGGACGTCCCTGAGGGGGCAAGTAAGACTCTTATGAATTTTGGGTAAACAATACAACACTGGAACTCGCGGGGCCTTAGGGACCAAAAAATCTTTTCTTTTTCATTGAGTATACCCAACCGAAATCCTTTTGTGACTAGTGTTTCCAAGTTTTATTTGTATTTAATAACCGGATTACCAGGTAGGGGAATATATGTGTCTCGATCGCCTACTATGTTGTACATTTCTTGCAGGTAGTCTTTCCTATCAAGGACCACAATCCCCCCCCCTTGTCAGCTGAGCGTATAACGATTCCCTTATTATTACAAAGTGAATCAAGTCCTTCTTTTAGAGTTTTCTCCATCCTGTGACACTGCTGACACATGACACTGTTTTACATCTGGGTATAGTGCCATTAGTTGACAGTTACGGTTTCCCTTTAATCACTGGCAATGGCCCTCTTCCAAGATTTCATCGCAGATGCATGGACCTCAGGACTGGGCGTTCCTTTTTTTGTAATACGGAGCATAAAAGGTGGCGAGTCAGCACGCCGCCCGTGCCCCTGGACGACGTCACGAAACGGCGTAGGGAGAGCTGACACCATCAACACAGCGTGCAGTCCCGGAAGCAACGGGCGTTAGTTCGAGAAAGCCGGACGGCCGGCTCGGATGTTTGTCATATGCTATTCTTTTTCGTTTTCCATGTAAGTGCAATACTTTTATAACCATTAAAGAAGTTTACAGTTTTACACTATGGGAGTTTTTTCTTTCTCATTTGGTTGATGGCTGATTGAGAGACACTTGGGAAAAACTGGAGAGGAGGAGAAGTGTTATCTAATCGGTTTACCAAGAGACTGTGGCTGGGTCATAAGCCTAAAAGCAGAATTGATCTCCTAATAAGAGATCTGGGCAGCTGGTAAGAGGCTGTGATTTTCCAGGTGTAAGGACTATTCTATCTTACATCACTATTTTCTATGGTGTTTTTCAAGTTTGATGTCACTATTTTATATGAAGGAGAGACTTTCCTATACTGTGACCAGTTATTGATCAACAGTAATACTAGCTCACTTCTCTTTGAAAACAACAACCTCCTCATGTACTCTTTTACTACTTTAAGATGTGAATCCTTTTTATGATGCGATTATTTGCACCATTTTAGAGATCGAATACGGTGAAGTATACTGATTGGATTTAGGTATTTGAATTCTTTTATTCAAGTTATGCAGTACCTATTGTGAAATACATTTGGTCTCTACATTTGGTCTCACATAGCGCAGTTTCTTCGTTTAACATTTTGCTGATTGTGGGTATCTCACATTTTAAACTGCAGAAAGACCCCATTATTTGTATCTTCTAGAACAGACGGGTGATTACAATCTTGTCTCTCCTGGAAGTATTCTTCAGACAGCGCTGTATATTTCATTTTGTTATATGTGTTATAATCGTGCCACATACTTTCTGGGCCTGTGACACCGGGATTTTAAGGGAGCAGGCTGACACAGAAAAAGGTCATCCTCCTCCCTTTTATACCTGGGGTCAAAAGTTCTTTCAGGACCTACTGGTTACTGCTGTTTGACTTATTGTTATCCTTCTTTGCATTGCATATGCTTTGTATACCTACTAAGACCAAAGTTTATTACCAAAAGATATCTGCCCCCGCAATTCTTGTTCTTATCTCTCTTAAAGGATTCTAAAGTGGAGGGCCACCCTAAAATAAAAAATAGCATCAAAAATTGTAAAAAAAAATTTTAAAAAAATTTGAAAAAAAAAAAATGATTAACTTACCTGAAACCCTTATTGCTAGGCAGTCTTCCTAATCTGCCTCTTCCTACTCCGTGGCGCTTCCTCCTCTTCGGGGAGTGGCCCCGTTGCCTTCTGGGAACTGTGTGTGTCCCAGGAAGAAACAGGGCCATTCACAAAGCGCTGCGCGACTCGCGCATATGCAGTAGGAAAAGGGCAGTGAATCCGCAAGGCTCCACTGCCTGTTTCCCTTCGTTAAGATGGAGGCGCCGGCGGCCAATCCGATGGACGGATCTGTCTCGGGGGCCGACATTGCAGGCTCGCTGGACAGGTAAGTGTCCTTATTAAAAGTCAGCAGCTACAGTGTTTGTAGCTGCTGACTTTTAACAAAAAAAAAATATAGCGGCCGGAACCCCGCTTAAGTAAAAATATGTGTTTTCTTTGCTACAGTCTGGTGTCTGTGTACTTGCATTATCACTTTGAAACATGTCCAAACCCAGGGTGTCAGAGGCTTTGGGTGACTTGCAAGATCAGGGCAACCTTTGGGGACAATCATTTTCTAACGGCCCTCTGGGGGGTAATGCTATAATAACAAATATTCACAAATAAGTATAACTAATGGGGACCTATGTCCCAAAACTTAAACTTCGTAACAAAACAGAACGGACAATCCGTAAGTCAGGGTGAGGAGAGTGAAAGAAGGGAAAGGAGAAAAAAGAGAAAAGTAGAGAATAGAGATGAAAATTTTGTAGGTGTGCCTCAGTCAGCAGCTCCGCCAGTGCTGGGCCCCAATGCCATACCACTGTTCCCAAATTATTCTGTAGACTGCAGATATCGGAGCAAAGGATCCCAGATCTTATTACATTTTGATCGTTTATCTTGTAACATGCTGGCCAGTTTCTCAGGAAGCATAATTCTCTAGCTCCCTTGTTACCTCCTCTCATGCTCACCTTCAGGACTTCTCCAGAGCCTCTCCCATCCTCTGGAACTCCCTGCCCTGGTATATCCGATCAGCCCCTAACCTGTCCACCTTTAGGAGATCCCTGAAAACTCACTTATTCAGGGAAGCCTATCCCACACCCACCTAACAACTGGCCCTGAGCCACCCCCATCAAATCATTCCCTGCATCTATTTCCTTTTGTACCACCACCTCCTCCCTTTAGAATGTAAGCACTACGAGCAAGGCCCTCCTGTCCCTTCTGTATTGAACTGTACTGTAACTGTGCTGTGCCCCTCTACATTGTAAAGCGCTGCGTAAACTGTTGGCACTATATAAATCGTGTATAATAATAATAATAATCCAAGGCTGTTTGTTCTTGGTGGGGGTTATTTGAATAACTGGGGACTTCCTTGCCTTGGCAACCTTTTCTCCTGCCAGTTGCTTTGAATAACCAGAACAATCATTGTCAGCTTCATCCTCAGATCAACCAGTCCACTTTTCATGCTCAGAACAATCAGTCAACACTTTAGACTTGGTAGCTAATGACTGACACTACACTCAGCAATTGGAACAGAAGGTCTGGGCTGATTTTCCATAGGAATAGTTGGATCAAAAGTGCAGCCATGTGCTGTTATCATGGGATACTGAGTCTGTAAACTCACTTTAAAATCAAGTTTAGCAGTACAAATGTAAGAGATTTCTGAAAGGAAGAGGAAAAAAAGCAGTCCTTAGCGGTGTCTAGAAACTCAAAAAACTTTACAGGGTCTTCTTCTTGCAGATTGGTGTTATAAACAAAAAAATGTTATACCCAGTCAAACAAATCCACTTCAAGAAGAAAAAATTGAGGTCACCAGGTTGCCAGCGCTGACTACAAGAGGAAAGGTTCATGTAGCAATTTGAAGACAGCTGTTAGAAAAAAGGGATGTTCTTTAGATTTAATTCTTTAAATCTAACAGAGGGATAAAGATGTGTTGTCTTGTGCTGGTTTTCCAGGGAACAGCTATCCCACATCAGTTCTAAGACCAAGCAGTGAGCAATCACATGACTGCTGATCACTTAGTTCTCAGTCTGTTCGGAGTAGAGAGCTGTGACTGTCAGGCACTGCTCTCCACTCTGCTCCTTCCTCAGCGCTCTTGCAGGCTCTGGCTCTCAGTCACATGCTGAGAGGTGGAGCCAGCTGTTAATCAGGCAGCTAGGTGGATCCTGTCAATATTATTGGGAACCTTCCAGAGCCAAGACCAGCTTCGCTTCATCAGCTGATAGTGGGCAAGAGCTGACTCTGAGTGACAAGAGAATAAAAGTAAGTGTACTCCTGTTACCCAAAAGAGAAGAATGGCCAAAAAAGTTACATACTTTTAAACTTTAGCGATCTGGTCTCTGGTTAGGTATGTCAGCATGGTAGATGGCCTGAACAAACTGTCATCTAAATGTAGCACAATTGTGGACCCACTATGCCAACTGCAAATAGATGGAGGTGAGCAGGTGACTTGGGATCCCTTGTGGCACAGAGGTACAGATCCCTTGAAACCCAGCCAGTTTTCACCAGATCTACTGAGACAACCTAATTTACATATTTCCTCCCATAAAGCTTCTTTCTTGTTTGCTCTGCAGGATCAAGATAGAGGGCATTAAAGTGACAGGTATAAAAGAAATTAGAATCGCGCTAAAAATTATAAATCTATAAATCAGTCCATCAGGTATAGAAGTAAAGCATTCCTATAAAATGGCCCCTGGGCGACGTCATCTCTGACCAAATGCATAGGGTGGAGCAACGCGTTGTAGTCACCTACCCCCCCGTGTCCTGGAAGGATGGGTTTGTTCTGGTTGTGCGCTGGCCGGCACATCAGACTTAAGGCTTTCATTTTACTTGTAACATTTAAGTGCATTACTTTATTTTTAAATAAACTTTATAAAAGGTTTTATGCCATGTGGAGCTTTTGTTGTTTTCGGTATAAAATCCATCCATG
Organism: Aquarana catesbeiana; assembly: GCF_042186555.1. Classification (NCBI taxonomy): domain Eukaryota; kingdom Metazoa; phylum Chordata; class Amphibia; order Anura; family Ranidae; genus Aquarana; species Aquarana catesbeiana. The sequence goes on along the minus strand of NC_133330.1, from coordinate 164,160,844 downwards.
TGAGTGAGTGGTGCCCTGTGAATAGGGGAACGATTTCATTGGGAAAAAAACCCAGGCTGGGTTTAAGCCAAACGTGCTGTTTGATCCCCTGTAACGGGGGATCACCTGGAGCTGGTAAGCAGCAAACCTTACTATTTGGTGGCGGACTCTTCACATGAGGTAACTGATGGTGGTTTCTATCATCAGGAATCGGCTACCAGGGACATGACAGAGATCACTGTTCCCGATCACTGGGAACAGTAGATCTCTGTTATCTCCCCTGTCAGAACGGGGATTCGCAATTGCATGCCCATCTGCAACTGCACCTGTGTGAGCCGCCGTAGAAGTATGGCGATTCGTGCAGGAGAGCCGACCTGCCGCAGTATATCTGCATGAGCTGGTCGGCTAGTGATTAAGATACATTACTATTAAAACTCTAAAAAATTATATACTGTTTACATACCAATGTAAAGCACGGTGAAAGTGACTGCTCTGTAGTTCACATGGGACAGCGCAAATGACGGACATTTTGGTTTATGGCAGTGCTGAAAAAGAAAATATGCTGTTACTCAATAAAACAATATGTATATTGGTTAATGATTCACATTCAGTGTTCTTGATTCTGGTTGTGGGATTAAAATGAAAAAAACTGTGAAAATAATCTACCTCAATTGATGCACTGAGAATTTTCTTATCTTTCTCTGTAAAAGTATTTGCAAAAGGATTCTGTTAGCAAAAACTAGAACATACTTTGTGGACTGGTAAAGGGTATAAACACATAAAGATGTGTGCTTTTGTTATTGGAGCTTGAGCCCATCACAACTGCCAATTTCATGGAGTTCATATTCTGTGTGATAAACAGCCCCACACTCTAGGATATGGTCTGGGATGACAGGTCGTTTGCTTATAAAATACTAGAATGAGGAAACTATAGACCAGTAACATTGGCTTATGTTTATGTAAATTTGATGGCATACAAGATATATATTACACAAGCAAGTGAAGTAAAGAATACTCAAATAAAAAAGAATCACAATTCATGAAGGACACGTGGGGGTTTATTTACTAAAGGCAACTCCACTTTGCACTACAAGTGCACTGCAAGTGTACTTGGAAGTCCAGTCACTGTAGGTGCAAGGAGGGACATGCAAAGAAAATAAAAAAACAGTATTTTAGCTTGCACATGATTGGATGATAAAATCAGCAGAGCTTCCCCTCATTTCAGATCTTCCGCTCAGATCTACAACCACTGCACTTCCAAGTGCACTTTCAGTGCACTTTCAAGTGCACTTGCAATGCACTTGTAGTGCAAAGTGGATTTGCCTTTAGTAAATAACCCCCATCATGTCAAACTATCCTGATCATTTTATGAAGAGGTAAGTTCCTGATGCTTAAAAATCTGTCTGACAATAGCCCTGGCTGTGAAAACATACTAGACTCGGAATCTTAATGGCAAACAAGCACCAGACCTATGGCAGAATGTGACTATATTAACTGATGACCCATAATGATGTAGAATAGGGATGAGCCGAACACCCCCCGGTTCGGTTCTCACCAGAACCTGCGAACGGACCGAAAGTTCGCACGAACGTTAGTACCCCATTGACGTCTATGGGACTCGAACGTTCGAAATCAAAAGTGCTCATTTTAAAGGCTAATTTGCATGGTATTGTCCTAAAAAAAGGTTTGGGGACCCGGGTCCTACCCCAGGGGACATGTATCAATGCAAAAAAAACTTTTAAAAACGGCCGTTTTTTCGGGAGCAGTGATTTTAATGATGCTTAAAGTAAAAAAAAAAAAAGTGAAATATTCCTTTAAATATCGTACCTGGGGGGTGTCTATAGTATGCCTGTAAAGTGGCGTGTGTTTCCCGTGTTTAGAACAGTCCCTGCACCAAATGTCATTTTTAAAGGAAAAAATCTCATTTAAAACTGCTTGCGGGTTTAATGTAATGTCGGGTCCTGACAATATGGATGAAAATCAGTGAGACAAACGGCATGGGTACCCCCCAGTCCATTACCAGGCCCTTTGGGTCTTGTATGGATATTAAGGGGAACCCCGCACCCAAATTAAAATAAGGAAAGGTGTGGGGCCACCAGGCCCTATATACTCTAAACAGCAGTATACAGGCGGTGCAAACAAGACAGGGACTGTAAGTTTGTTGTTAAGTAGAATCTGTTTGTCATTTTGAACGGGTACATTTTTAACGTGTTTAGCTCCAGCCAAAAAATCTTTTTTAAGCTTTTTGGAAAACATAGGGAAGGGTTATCACCTCTGTGCCATTTGTTTTGCTGTCTTTCCTCCTCTTTAGAAGATTTCACCTCACTTTTTGTCCCAATGACAAATGTTTTTTGAGAATTTGGGGTTTTTTGTGGAACAAGGATTGGAAAGCATCAGTGGAAAGGAGAAATGTTTTTCCCATATTAACTCTTACAGGAGAGAATTTCCCTTCCTAGGGGTAGATTTCATCTCACTTCCTGTTGTCTCCTTCCGTTTGCAAGTAGGAGTCGTTTGTAAGTTAGATGTTTGAAAGTAGGGGCCTGCCCTATATACTTAGCAGAAATTTGGGCCTTAGGTGTTGTTGTGGCCACAACAACGTAAGCCCTCACAGGGCCCTGCTGTGAAATATTAGATCAAGAATTGTAATTACATGCCCCTGTTGAACAGGGGCAGAAAAACTGGGCCTTTGGTGGTGGTGGTGCTGGTGCCCCAACACTGTAAGTCCTCACTCGCTCTTGGTGGGTGCAGAAATGGGCCCTGCTGTTAAATATTAGATCAAGAATTGTAATTACATGCCCCTGTTGAACAGGGGCAGAAAAATTGGGCCTTTGGTGGTGGTGCTGGTGCCACAACACTAGAACCCCTCACAGACACTCTAGTTGGAGCGCAGGAATGAGCCCTGCTGCAAAGTATTGCATCAAAAATTGTAATTACACGCCCCTGTTAAACAGGGGCAGAAAAATTGGGCCTTAGGCACTGGTGCTGGTGCCACAACACTGCAACCCCTCACAGACACTCTAGTTGGAACGCAGGAACGAGCCCTGCTGCAAAGTATTGCATCAAAAATTGTAATTACACGCCCCTGTTAAACAGGGGCAGAAAAATTGGGCCTTAGGCACTGGTGCTGGTGCCACAACACTGCAACCCCTCACAGACACTCTAGTTGGAACGCAGGAACGAGCCCTGCTGCAAAGTATTGCATCAAAAATTGTAATTACACGCCCCTGTTAAACAGGGGCAGAAAAATTGGGCCTTAGGCACTGGTGCTGGTGCCACAACACTGCAACCCCTCACAGACACTCTAGTTGGAACGCAGGAACGAGCCCTGCTGCAAAGTATTGCATCAAAAATTGTAATTACACCCCCCTGTTAAACAGGGGCTGAAAAATTGGGCCTTAGGCACTGGTGGTGGCGCCCAGAACCAAAAATGTTCTTACAAGCTATCAGCGTGATGATTGAGGAGGAAGAGAATAATTACTCAGGGATAGTCACTCAGCATCAGCATAGGCAGTCTTTGAAGGGATCTGAGATTTCCAAAAAAATTATTCGGTTAAATCAGCATCAGGTGCTTGGTAGCTGGTGGTGATCCAAGACTGATTCATTTTTATAAAGGTCAGTCGATCGACCGAGTCGGTGGACAGACGCACCCTGTGATCGGTTACCACGCCTTCAGCAGCACTGAATGTGCGTTCCGAAAGAACGCTGGATGCAGGACAGGCCAGTAGCTCAATTACATACTGTGCAAGCTCTGGCCAGTGATCCATCCTCAAGACCCAGTAACCCAGAGGATTTTCGGTGGGAAAGGTGTCCAAGTCTGATCTTGCCCCTAGGTATTCCTGCACCATGTAAAACAGACGCTGGCGATGGTTGCTGGAACCGATCATACCTTGGGGCTGCGGACCAAAAAATTGTCTGAACGCATCGGTCAGACGGCCACCTTCTCCACCGCTACTTCTTTGACTGACCGAAGCCTCAGCAACACGTTGTCCAGAAACAGGAGTTTGTAACCTCCCAGTCTCTGGGAACGCGTTGCACAGACCTTTCTGCAAGGCCTCCCGAAGATGTTTCATCCTCTGCTCCCTCTGCGATGGCAAGATAAGGTCCGCAACCTTACCCTTGTAACGTGGATCAAGGAGGGTTGCCAGCCAGTATTGGTCCTTCTCCTTGATACCACGAATACGAGGATCCTTATGCAGGCTTTGCAGGATCAGGGAGGCCATGCAGCGTAGATTTGCTGAGGCATTCGGTCCGGAGTCCTCTGGGTCACTAAGGACGACATGGTCCGCAGCCACCTCCTCCCAGCCACGTACAAGTCCATGTGTTTCTTGGGACTGATCCCTTAAAGACTGCTGCTGATGCTGAGTGCCAGGCTCCACCTCCATACTGACACAATCTTCCTCCTCCTCCTCCTCCTCCTCCTCTTCCTGTGTGATCGGCGGGCACGCAGGAACACTGTCTGGATAAAGGGGGCCATGAGAGCTAAGGAAGTCCTCCTCTCCCTGCCTCTGTTCTGCCTCAAGTGCCCTGTCCATTATTCCACGCAGCGTGTGCTCCAACAGGGGGACAAGGGGGACAGTGTCACTGATGCATGCACTGTCACTGCTCACCATCCTCGTGGCCTCCTCAAATGGTGACAGGACAGTGCATGCATCCCTGATCATGGCCCACTGGCGTAGGGAAAAAAAAACAAGCTCCCCTGACCCTGTCCTGGTGCCATAGTCGCACAGGTACTCATTGATGGCCCTCTGCTGCATGTGCAGCCGCTGCAGCATGGCCAACGTTGGGTTCCACCTGGTGGGCATGTCACAGATTAGGCGGTTCTTGGGCAGGTTAAACTCCTTTTGGAGGTCCGTCAGCCGAGCACTGGCATTATATGACCGGCGGAAATGCATACAGACTTTCCTGGCCTGCCTCAGGACATCCTGTAAGCCCGGGTACCTGCCCAAGAACCGCTGCACCACCAAGTTAAGGACGTGAGCCAAACAGGGCACATGGGTCATTTGTCCCTGTCGGAGGGCAGAGAGGAGGTTGGCGCCATTGTCGCAAACCACCATTGCTGCCTTAAGTTGGCGTGGCATCAACCACCTCTGAACCTGCCCCTGCAGAGCTGACAGAACCTCTGCCCCAGTGTGGCTCCTGTCCCCCAAGCACACCAGCTCAAGCACCGCATGGCATCTTTTGGCCTGCGTACTTGCGTAGCCCCTTGAACGGCTACGGAGCACCGCTGGTTCCGAGGACAAAGCACAGGAAGAGGCCATGGAGGAAGAAGAAGAGGAGGGGGTGGAGGAGAGAGGTGTGTCACAATCATTAGCATTTTGGAGGCGTGGTGGCGGAACAACCTCCAACACTACTGCACCTTGTCCTGCATCCTTCTCAGCTGCCAGCAGAGTCACCCAATGTGCCGTGAAACTTAGGTAACGTTCCTGTCCATGCCTGCTGGACCATGAGTCAGCGGTAATATGCACCTTACCGCTGACCGCCCTGTCCAGCGAGGCATGGACATTGCCTTCCACATGCCGGTAGAGAGCCGGAATCGCCTTCCGTGAGAAAAAGTGGCGTTTGGGTACCTGCCACTGAGGAACCGCACATTCCACAAACTCACTTAAGGGGGCAGAGTCTACCAACTGAAAAGGCAGCAGTTGAAGTGCTAGCAATTTTGCCAAGCTAGCATTCAACCGCTGGGCATGTGGATGGCTGGGAGCAAACTTCTTTCGGCGGTGCAGCAGCTGGGGCAGGGAAATTTGCCTGGTACAATCTGACGTTGGTGTACCAAAAGCAGATTGCCCACAAGTACTTGGCTGTGACACACCTAATTCTACACCGTCATTCCTCTCAGTGCAGGTCTCAGAGAGGACTGAAGGTATAGTGGGGTTGGAAATTTCAGCTGATGAGGAGCAAGGAGAGGTCCTCTTTGTTCTTTGGTGTGGGTCTTTTAGATATGCTTGCCAACGAACTGCATGGCAGGTCAACATATGTCTGGTCAAGCATGTGGTACCCAAGCGGGAGATGTTTTGGCCACGCGAGATACGCTTGAGACATATGTTGCAAATAGCAGCGGTGCGATCTGATGGACTCGCCTCAAAAAAGGCCCACACCAAAGAACTTTTTGAATAACGCACAGAGACTGCAGCGCCCTGCACATGTGGAGCTTTGTGGTGTGATGCAGTCAATGTGCTGCCCTTAGGCTGGCCCCTGGAGGGCATCCTGCCTCGTTGGTGATGTGCCGCCTCCTCCTCCTCTTCCTCCTCCTCTCTCCTATCAGGCACCCACGTTGAGTCAGTGACCTCATCATCCCCTCCCTCCTCATCACTGGAGCAAACCTGGCAGTATGCTGCAGCAAGGGGAGCATGACTGCCAGATTGCTGTCCTTCTCGGGCACCCCCTCTGTCCGTGCTCATGTTACTGCCTTCATCGAGCTCAGTATCATCATCAGAGCCTTCCAAACGCTGGGCATCCTCCTGGAGCATGTACCCAACACTGTGGTCAAACAGTTCGAGGGACTCCTCAGGAGGACATGGTGGGGCTAGGGAAGGAGTCACTGATGACATTGAGCCGAGGAAAGAGGCCGCTGCTTTGCCAGACAAAGTACCCTGGGCATGGGTGAGAGAGGATGAGGAGGATGAGAACGGCTTGGTCATCCACTCGACCAAGTCTTCCGCATGTTGCGGCTCAACACTGTCAAAAAAAAGGCCAAGTGTGTCCCACGGCCACGTGCTGATGAGAATGCACCGTCTCCACGACCAGCACTAGACACAGAGCCTGCTTGCCCTCTCTTATTGGCTTGTGACTGTCTTCCTCTCCTTCTTGGCCTTCCAGACATACTAATGGCCTGTAGCTGTACTAAGCTGGGATATATATATATATATATATATATATATGTACTGATACTGCAGCTAGCAAAATCAACTGCTTGCCTGTAGTATGAGAACACCACCAACCTTCTACAGGTAGCTTTAGCTGAACACTGTGAGGTGGACGCACCCCACTAACTTGTAGGTTTAGCTGAACACTGTGAACAGGACTTACCCCACTAACTTGTAGGTTTAGCTGAACACTGTGAGCAGGACGCACCCCACTAACTTGTAGGTTTAGCTGAACACTGTGAGCAGGATGCACTGCACTAACTGTAAATAGTCTAGCTGCCTGACTGTGGTACTAATAGGATCAAAAGAACACCAGTAATTTTTTTCAGGTAGCTGTATATACTATAACAAGACAAGCCTGCCTGTCAGTAAGAAGATAACGGGAACGGATCTAGCTGAACACTGTGAGCAGGACGCACTGCACTAAACTTGTAGGTTTAGCTGAACACTGTGAGCAGGACGTACCCCACTAACTTGTAGGTTTAGCTGAACACTGTGAGCAGGACGCACTGCACTAACTGTAAATAGTCTAGCTGCCTGACTGTGGTACTAATAGGATCAAAAGAACACCAGCAATTTTCTTCAGGTAGCTGTCTATACTGTAACAAGACAAGCCTGCCTGTCAGTAAGAAGATAACAGGAATGGATCTAGCTGAACACTGTGAGCAGGACACACTGCACTAACTGTAAATAGTCTAGCTGCCTGACTGTGGTACTAATAGGATCAAAAGAACACAAGCAATTTTCTTCAGGTAGCTGTGTATACTGTAACAAGACAAGCCTGCCTGTCAGTAAGAAGATAGCAGGAACGGATCTAGCTGAACACTGTGAGCAGGACGCACTGCGCTAACTGTAAATAGTCTAGCTGCCTGACTGTGGTACTAATAGGATCAAAAGAACACCAGTAATTTTCTTCAGGTAGCTGTATATACTATAACAAGACAAGCCTGCCTGTCAGTAAGAAGATAACGGGAACGGATCTAGCTGAACACTGTGAGCAGGACGCACTGCACTAAACTTGTAGGTTTAGCTGAACACTGTGAGCAGGACGTACCCCACTAACTTGTAGGTTTAGCTGAACACTGTGAGCAGGACGCACTGCACTAACTGTAAATAGTCTAGCTGCCTGACTGTGGTACTAATAGGATCAAAAGAACACCAGCAATTTTCTTCAGGTAGCTGTCTATACTGTAACAAGACAAGCCTGCCTGTCAGTAAGAAGATAACAGGAATGGATCTAGCTGAACACTGTGAGCAGGACGCACTGCACTAACTGTAAATAGTCTAGCTGCCTGACTGTGGTACTAATAGGATCAAAAGAACACAAGCAATTTTCTTCAGGTAGCTGTATATACTGTAACAAGACAAGCCTGCCTGTCAGTAAGAAGATAGCAGGAACGGATCTAGCTGAACACTGTGAGCAGGACGCACTGCGCTAACTGTAAATAGTCTAGCTGCCTGACTGTGGTACTAATAGGATCAAAAGAACACCAGTAATTTTCTTCAGGTAGCTGTATATACTATAACAAGACAAGCCTGCCTGTCAGTAAGAAGATAACGGGAACGGATCTAGCTGAACACTGTGAGCAGGACGCACTGCACTAAACTTGTAGGTTTAGCTGAACACTGTGAGCAGGACGCACCCCACTAACTTGTAGGTTTAGCTGAACATTGTGATCAGGATGCACCCCACTAACTTGTAGGTTTAGCTGAACACTGTGAGCAGGACGCACCCCACTAACTTGTAGGTTTAGCTGAACACTGTGAGCAGGACGCACCGCACTAACTTGTAAGTTTAGCTGAACACTGTGAGCAGGACGCACCCCACTAACTTGTAGGTTTAGCTGAACACTGTGAGCAGGACGCACCCCACTAACTTGTAGTTTTAGCTGAACACTGTGAGCAGGACACACTGCACTAACTGTAAATAGTCTAGCTGCCTGACTATGGTACTAATAGGATCAAAAGAACACCAGCAATTTTCTTCAGGTAGCTGTCTATACTGTAACAAGACAAGCCTGCCTGTCAGTAAGAAGATAACAGGAATGGATCTAGCTGAACACTGTGAGCAGGACGCACTGCACTAACTGTAAATAGTCTAGCTGCCTGACTGTGGTACTAATAGTATCAAAAGAACACCAGTAATTTTCTTCAGTTAGCTGTATATACTATAACAAGACAAGCCTGCCTGTCAGTAAGAAGATAACGGGAACAGATCTAGCTGAACACTGTGAGCAGGATGCACTGCACTAAACTTGTAGGTTTAGCTAAACACTGTGAGCAGGACGCACCCCACTAACTTGTAGGTTTAGCTGAACACTGTGATCAGGACGCACCCCACTAACTTGTAGGTTTAGCTGAACACTGTGAGCAGGACGCACCCCACTAACTTGTAGGTTTAGCTGAACACTGTGAGCAGGACGCACTGCACTAACTTGTAGGTTTAGCTGAACACTGTGAGCAGGACGCACCCCACTAACTTGTAGGTTTAGCTGAACACTGTGAGCAGGACGCACCCCACTAACTTGTAGTTTTAGCTGAACACTGTGAGCAGGACGCACTGCACTAACTGTAAATAGTCTAGCTGCCTGACTGTGGTACTAATAGGATCAAAAGAACACCAGCAATTTTCTTCAGGTAGCTGTCTATACTGTAACAAGACAAGCCTGCCTGTCAGTAGGAAGATAACAAGAACGGATCTAGCTAAACTGAATACAGTGTATATATATATATATATATATGCAACACCTGGGATGCATATATATACACAATACACTGTAAGTGCAGCTAACTGACTGACTGTTCTGCCTAATCTATCTAACTCAAATCAAATGTCACTGTCTGTCTCTCTCTCTCTCTCAATGAACGCCGGAACACACACTACACAGGGCCGCTGTGCAGGCGGCCTTATATAGTGTGGGGCGTGTACTAAATCCCCTGAGCCATAATTGGCCAAAGCCTCCTTGGCTTTGGCCAATTACGGCTCTCTGTTCAGGCGGCGCTGTGATTGGCCAAGCATGCGGGTCATAGTGCATGCTTGGCCAATCATCAGCCAGCAATGCACTGCGATGCCGCAGTGAATTATGGGCCGTGACGCGCCACACGGATTTGGCGCGAATGGCCCATATCGTTCGCAATTCGGCGAACGACCGAACAGCCGATGTTGGAGTCGAACATGGGTTCGACTCCAACACGAAGCTCATCCCTAATGTAGAACAATTAAAACGATATAATAACATTTTACAGATGTATGGTAATGTGCATGGTTATATGGCAGAAGAAATTGACGGTTATGCAAACAAACCATGCTAATAGCATTGCCTTTATATTTTAAAAAGAATATAAATGGCTAAAATAGACATGAAAAAATTCACTAAGGAGTTCGAAAAAGTTAAAGGGGAACTAAACTGTAGCTGAGCGCCACAAGTCAAATACACCATTTAATTAAATTTTAATATCTAAAGAAACTCCTCCATACATCCATTTCTCCATGCTTTTTTTTTGTTGCGAAATCACTTTGGAAAAAAAACTCCCCTAGCAATTCTAGCCACAGCCAAGTAAGGGCAAATGATTTATGTAGCATTTACTTCCTGGAATCCTGGAATCCATCTGCCCTTAGGCCAGGCAAGCAGGCAGGAGGGCATACAGTACTTAGCTGAGAAAGCCTCTCTTCCAGATTAAAGGAAAGGGCTCACTTTAGTTTTCCTGACATTCTGTAACCTTTATGTACTTGGAAACAGTCCTAGCAAATATTGAAAAATGAATACGTTAAATTAGCGCCAAAGTGCTTTTTTTGGCTAATTAAGACCACATTCATATAATGTCAATTTTATTTTTTTAATTTCTTCAGTTAATTCCTGGTTTTCAGCCCTAAGCAAATGATGTCATACATGCCAGGAGTCTTCAGGAGGTGAGGAGGATTTTTCTCAGTTAAGCACACCCTCTGCCTGCATGCCTGAGATAAGGACAGATGGGTCCCAGGAAGTAAATGATATATGAATCATCTGCCTTACTCAAGATTGCCATGGCCAGAAATGCAAGTGGGTTTCAAAGTGACTTCTCAGTAAAATAAAGCATAGAGATATGGATAGGATGGTGAGTTTACTATGAATATTAAAAATGAATTACAGGTAAATAGCGTTTTTGGTTTGGGGTGCTCAGATGCATTGTAATTCTATTTTATCAAATGCAAACATAAAAGTGGTGAGAGACCTTATCTGTGGGAAATCCCATAGTCTTTCTACAAAGTGCATTTAAAGTGGAGGTAAACGCTGTATTTTTATTTTTACCTACAAGTGAGCTTATAATATACGTGCGCTGTTTAGGAGATATTCTAGGGAGCAACAGCAGGTGACATCACCGGCGCATGCGCTCTGAAGGAATGGCACGGGTATGCCGTTTTTTTACTACTGCTTTAAACTGCTTGTCTATTAGAGGCTTCACTGTGTGGTTTGTATCTGCTAACATATGCTCCTGAGGCAACAAGCACTTACATTCTATGTTCAATACAGATGTGAATATATGTAAATATACCAATACATACTGTATTTGAATAATAACCGACTAGATGTTTGCATGATACATAAATATGGCAACTGGAAAAGGTAAATGACTCAATATCAAAAAGTGACAGGTTGGCATAAAGGAACACAGGCTGTTTCACACATGCAAGTGTTTTTGGGTGTGAGAATTCAGGAAACTGTTTCATCTTTTCATCTCACAGTTTCACATCCTCCTTCCCTTTCTGTGCAACCACAGTTATGTGTGAACCTTTAAGAAAGAGGTTAATAAGTGAAATAGGTACATAGGTATTTATATTGGATTTTTAAGATGCTTTCTCCAAATGCAGTGCCTTTCTCTTTTAATTAGCTCTAGCAGGATGCATTCATTGCATTTAACAACATTTAACATTTAACAATATGTATGTCTTTTTTTTGCTTTGCCTGCTACTATAAAATATGCTGTGACCTAGTTCAGCAAATTACCCCATTTAATGACATTATTACATGTGTATTATTTGATATGCCTTTATGCATAATCCACGTTTACTAGCCTATACATTGTTCTCTGCCTCTTATTGTTGGCCAGAGACTTAAAGCAGAACTCTGTCCTTACTCTCAGGCTTGCACAATTGTACATGCTCCTCTTATCCACTAAAAATGCTTACTATGATTTCAAAGGACACTGTGAGCTTCTCACAGTTGGACCAGGGAAGCTAAAATCTAAGCAGATTGAAGTGATATTAAAGTCGTGTTTTTTGTTTTCTTTTTTTTAAATAACAAACATGTCACACTTGCCTGCTCTGTGCAATGGTTTTGCACAGAGCAGCCCTGATCCTGCTCTTCTCTCTTCTGACTTATTTATCCCCCAAGATAGAAATGCTAATAATATAACCTAAAAAAAATGACAGCGCTATCCTTAATGCATATGATTATGCCAAAATATACCATGTAAAATCAAAACTTTATAAGGATGAAATAGAACACATTATCTACAAAAAGATCCAAGCTTGAATGTGCTTAATACAGAGTACTTAGCAGATCTACTACTTCCGCTTACCTCCTATTTCATAACTCGTGCAATATACCAGCCTTTTGCAACCAGGGTGCCTTCTGGGCTCTTCAGGGGCACCTTGGCAAAATGCCTTAAAAAATGCCCAAAATTTGTGTGCAATAAAGTGGGTGGATCAAGCCTGCTTGTTTGTTACACAAAGCCACAGGTTTCATTGTGCAACATTACAACCTTGATCACTGTCTAGGGCAGCCTCCAGCACCCTAACAACCACTGACATCATTGGTTGATAAGGAGGACATCAGGCAATTGTACATCCTTGTTTGACCCCCTGCCTCTCTTATTCAGCACTGGGGTCAAGTTAGCTGTGTGAGGAGGAGAAAATGAGGATGAAGAAATGCTGCAATACCAGTCAGGATCAGTGTGCAAAAGTATATTTTACTTTAAAATAATAAATCACCTCTAATTTTGTGTCTTACGGGTGCTGCTGCAATATGTGATTGCATAGTTTTTTTTCTTTAGCCGTTTTACATTTTAAAAAGGGGTGCCTGAAGATAATTTAAATAAAGGGTGCCTTGACAGGAAAAATGCTGAGAAATACTGCAATATACCATGTGGGATAGAAACCATATATAAGTAAGAATTTATTTGCAATTTATGGTGAAAAATAAGTATTTGGTCACCTACAAACAAGCAAGATTTCTGGCTCTCACAGACCTGTATCCTCTTCTTTAAGAGGCTCCTCTGTCCTCCACTCATTACCTGAATTAATGGCACCTGTTTGAACTTGTTATCAGTATAAAAGACATCTGTCCACAACCTCAAACAGTCACACTCCAAACTCCACTATGGTGAAGACCAAAGAGCTGTCAAAAGACACCAGAAACAAAATTGTAGACCTGCACCAGGCTGGGAAGACTGAATCTGCAATAGGCAAGCAGCTTGGTGTGATGAAATCAACTGTGGGAGCAATAATTAGAAAATGGAATACAAGAATACATGGAATACAAGACCACTGATAATCTCCCTCGATCTGGGGCTCCACGAAAGATCTCACCCCGTGGGGTCAAAATGATCACAAGAACTGTGAGCAAAAATACCAGAACCACACGGGGGGACCTAGTGAATGACCTGCAGAGAGCTGGGACCAACGTAACAAAGGCTACCATCAGTAACACACTACACCGCCAGGGACTCAGATCCTGCAGTGCCAGAAGTACTACTCACAAGGGTAGATAAAAATCATGCATAATAGTCAAATGATGGTAGCAGTCTCCAGACCTATGGACAAGACGTGCAGACCGCTGCTGGCTGACGCGTTTCGAAGGTAGCACCTTCTTCTTCAGAGCCTCTTGAGGCCATTGAGGCTCTGAAGAAGAAGGTGCTACCTTTGAAACGCGTCAGCCAGCAGCGGTCTGCACGTCTTGTCCATAGGTCTGGAGACTGCTACCATCATTTGACTATTATGCGTGATTTTTATCTACCCTTGTGAGTAGTACTTTTACGTTTTCTGTTTTAATAAACCTTTTTAAAGATAATGCACTAGGCCGGTGCGCCCTTTCTTTTCTGTTTTTTGTCTATATGTTAGGATTTCCCTATCCTTGAGGGCAGCAAGGCTGAAAGCTACCATCCATCGGGAACTTTGAACTGTCGGGCTTATACATTTATGCGCAAGAGTTTTTGTTTTGTTTTCTCCTTTTTCCAGCTATTTAACATAGAGACTCTGCATGCAGACACCTTTACACCTCAGTCATTAGGAGACCTTTCAGTGTGAGCAGCACAAACCTATCTGTTTAATCCCACTAACCTAAGTTTTCAACATTGCTCTGGGCCCCATCATTGCTAGCAGAAGATAGCGGTTGCTTTTTCATGAAAGAGACTTCTGCATCACAGGACTCAATTACAGGATTAGAGTTTACCTGTTATGTTTCTATTTTCCTATTGAGCGCAGAGGGCTCAGAGGGAGTCTCCTCCTCCCCCCCTCTTCCGTCGGGGTTGAGGTTAAATGACTGAAGTTCACTTGTCATAACTGTTGTAAACAGTGGCAACAGGTGGTAATTTTATTTGGGGGGGTGGCAAACAGTGCCAGTACCAGTACACCCCCCTCCCCCGTCTGGGCGGTCGGGTCCGAAGCACTTACCCCCTCTATGGTAGGCAGCGCTTCCCCCAGGCTTCACTGGTGGCTTCCCCTGCTCTCTGCGGTCATTACGGCGGCTTCCCCTTCCCCTGCTCTCTGGGGTATCATGGCAGCGGTGGCTTCCCCTGACCTCTGCGGTCATCATGGCGACGGCTTCCCCTTAACCTGCTCTCTGCGGGAATCACAGTGGCGGCAGCTTACCGTTTCCTCCCTACTGCTCAGCAGCCAATCAGGATGCTTCTCCTTTCAGCCAATCGGGAAACGGGTCTCAGACCTGCTTCCTGATTGGCCAGGAGTAAGATCAGCGTTTCAATAGCAAATATTCATTCGCTATTGTAACACACCTGGGTGGACGCATAGTGCAATGCTCTGCGCCCCGAGCCCACCCTATTTTAAAGCCTATTAGAGCCTTTGGCTCTAATTAGGGGGTTAACCCCCTATTGGAATTCATGCGTCTGCCGTCCTGCAAGGGGCCGGATGCATGGATAGGGGGGTCTGCTTATTCTGGAGCAAAAGCTTTAAAGGTGTCACTAAAGAATTGTGTCCGATTCGTCCAAATCCAAAATTGTGTAAATATTTAATAATTCTAACCCTTCCCCACTTTATCTTATAACTATCTTGATAACTTGCTGTTATACTAGTTTTCACCACAGTACATTACACCCATTTCCTACTGCCCCCTTTTTAGCAAACAGAGTAACATAATCATTTCATAGTTATCAATTCTACAGTAAGAAGAGAGTTATTGGTGACTTTAAGTCTAGAAATTCAAACCCAAAAGCTCACATACAAAAGTACTGTTATTTAATGTCATATTACAATACCAATATGCAGTGGCCGCTAGTGGCCTTTTTTGGGGGGTGGGGCTGCAAATCACCCACCACATACAACCCCGAGCGGCCAACGGCACCTCCAATCTCCCCCCCTCCCAAATTTGGGGTTCCTAGCACCAAGTGGCCCCCGAGATATGGGGCCCCAAAGTCGGGTCGCAAAATGTCAAGCACTTTTCTGCAGCACAATGACATTTTGTGACCCAACTTTGGGGCCCCATATCTCAAATATGTTATAGTGTTAGTCCAACTGTATTAGCATACCAAATTTGGGGTTCCTAGCACCAAGTGGCCCCGAGATATGGGGCCCCAAAGTCGGGTTGTAAAAAACACTTATAAACGCAAACGCGGCTAAACGTGGTACCGGCATTTAGCCACGTTTAGCTGCGTTTGGCGTCTGAAACGTGGAAAACTTTTGCGTCTGAACCCATTTTTTTGCTTCTGGAAAAATGAGGTTAAACGCAACTGCCTAAAAACGCCAAAAAACTAGACTGTGTAAATGGACACATATGATAACATTGAATGGGTTCAGGGGCAGTTGAAAAAAGTGTCCAAATGCCTCTGAACGCGAGTTTAACAGCATCTCGTGTGCATGAGGCCTTACCCCATCTAGGCAGGTAGCGGGTGGTGGACAGTGGGCAGCGGCTCCGTGTCCTCTCCTCCATCACGGCAGCTTCCTCCAAATGGATCACCTGTCCTTTCAGCCAATTGGGTGACGAGTCTCAAAACCCGCTTCCTGATTGGCCGGGAGGAGGACCAGTGTTAAAAAAGTGAATATTCATTCGCTGTTGTAACACATCTGGATGGGCTCCGTGCCCACCCTAATTTGAAGCCTATTAGAGCCTCTGGCTCTAATCAGGTTCTTAAAAAAAAAAAACACCCACCCCCCCCATTGGAATCCATGCATCCGGGGGCTTGAAAGGGGCTGGACGCATTGATGGGGGGGCCCATGCGCTCTTAATGGATGGGCCGCCCCCGCCAATATGGTATTTAATGCAATATACAAATATTTATTACATTGCAGCTTGCCAATTCTTAGATGTGATGGCTGCATTCATTTTTTTTAAGCCTTTCTTTCTTCTGGTGATCCTGTCAGCTAGTGTGTTGTATTTCAAAAGCACAAGCTCTCCAGCAGAATGTATCAGTTTACATTGATGAGACAAACTATTTAACACTGGGCACCTAAAATGATCAGCTTTTTATTATTCATGTAAAACCTTTATCCCAAAAGGAAAAAAAATGTTGCTGTAACGGCAAGCTGAAGTTTGGCCTCAATTTTGTGGACCTAAATCTGCTAATACAGTTAACACTACCAGACACCCCCTCCCCCAGACTAACAATGCTGCTGTGCGCTGTGCCCCCTGTGCTCATTCATCCAGAGTGGTGTCTCAATAATACAAAAGGTTTGTTACTGGCCAGATCATCAGATGAAAACAGAGGGAAAAAAAAAACAAATTAAAAAAACTGATACAGCCACCCAACACATCTAATAATTGGTATACACTTTTGGTTTTGGGTTTAATACTGCATTAAAAGATTGTGTATTTCCAATGTGCCCTCAAAGCCACAAAAAGATCATGTCCTTGCTGTACAGTATTTATTTATTTTCATGCATCACTTGTAGCAACGAGGAGGAGGAGGAGGAGGAAAAGCCGGAGCCTGAAACGTCCCGATCCAGAAGGAGATTAAAGGACTCAAATATGTCCTTTGGGGAGATGTTGGAGATGGTGGACATCCTGAAGAAGGCCGACTATGATGGAAAGTATGGGCCTTACCCCAACCCCAATGTCCGAAAGGCCATGATCATGGCGAAAGTGGTCAGGAGTCTGCACCGGAAATTCGGGGTACGACGATCGAAAGATCAGCTCAGGAAGCGGTGGTCGGACCTGAAATTACGAGAACATGAGCAGTACAGAAAGATCCGGAGAGTGCTGCAAAAAAGTAAGTAGTTGTGCTGTGTTCCTATTCTTTATGTTTATTACGTTCGTGCTGCTCCATGTGCTTTTAGGAACTGTTGTACAGTTTAAAATGGCAACTTTCATGTTCATGGGCACATTATTCGTTCGGATCACACATTGTTATTTCGGACGATAAAATACCATTGTTTAGGCCATATGCATTTGGCCACCATTTTGACGCCCTATACTTGTCTTCAAAGAATTGGGTTGTGTAGATGGCTTTGTTACTAGAATGAAATGCAAACTAGATTCTGTGTAAGGAGAGGACACTGAGCAGCTGTTTTCACATCTGGACACTGGAGCACTAGTGTGGGACCCCAGAACACCATTTTTATTAGGGGGCCACACAGGTGCTCCAGTGTATACTATAGGGGGGGGCTACATCTGTGAAGCTTTTACCAAACAGGTAAAGTATTGCAGCTTGACAAAGGACACTAAAAAAGCTACATGTTGGAACTCTGCTAAAATAGATAATTGTACCCCACTTCCAAGCAATGTTTCATCTTTATAGTTCTGCCATCAAATATCTGTGTGCTAATTATACCATTTTTGTTTTACATAGGGGAGAAAAGACTCGGAGGACACCCCTCATCCGAGGAGACCAGAGCCCCCCCCCTCTGGAAGAAGGGGAAATCCCCCCAACACAAGCTGAGCAGGAGGAAGAAGACGTGGTGGAACTAGTCACCACAACAGGTGAGTGTCTGCGACCACAGGCTCAGGTAAGAGATGGATTGCGGCATTTTTTTGAAACCTAATTTATTTTGGGGTTCCTCTCTTTTTAGGTGATCGTGAGGTTGTGGATCCAGATCCTTTCACATCCGAAAGTGCCCAGATCCTGATCGGGGAGATCATGGGGTGTAATTTACAATTGGAAAACATCAAGCAAAACATCAATGATGTTATTCCAAAATATAAAAACATCATTGATGTTTTGGGGCGAGTTTAAAGCCCCTCCAAATCACTTTCTTCTTTTGTCTGCTACAATGTGCGAAATGTTTTTGTGATTTTTCCCAAAGCCAAATTTGGAAGATGCACACAGTGTGTCAACATGTGCTATCTGCCATCACGGGAGATCAATGGACGCGTTTTGGGTGTGCAACCCCTTCCTCAATAATAAAGTAGCAGTGAGGAAGGGCTTTCTCCCCCAAAACACATCCCTTGATCCCCCGTGATGGCAGCTAGCACATGTTGACATTGGGAAATTTGTGTGCATCTTCCAAATTTGGCTTTTCCAGGGGTGATTTCCCCCCATCTGAACGCTATATCAAACACAGTTCCTAAATACTCATGTCTGATATTGCCTTCCAGTTCTACCAAATGTGAACTTTGTAAGATCAAGATTTGTGTCTTTCTTGTTGGTTTTACACAGGCCTGTTTTCTTTAAAATGCACATTTTGATTTTGGATAATGACACCACAAAAATTGTTATACAACAAACATGTCGGTTTGTCAGAAAAACCTTTGGTAAATGCACATGTGATTGTGCAGGTATTAAAAAGATTGTTCATCAAGAATGTGTGGATTATTGTCTCACGCTACAACACTTTTGGGGTGATGTAATTGTTGTTTTATGAGAAAATGGGGGTTATTTCCTAAGGGGAAATCCACTTTGCACTACAAGTGCAGTTTCAGTGCAGTTGCAAGTGCACTTGTAGTGAAAAGTGTCTTTGCATTTAGTAAATAACAGCCAACAGTGCTTTGTATAAGGTTACACAATCACGATATTTTCTGGACTCCACACATTTCTGTTAGGGTCAGCTCAAACAAACACAAGCAGTAAATGTCCACAAAGAAGAGCCTGGGGGGAGATGCCTGTCGAGAACTTGAGGTCCTGCAGGCTTCTCTCTGTGGCCAAATACCGCAAGGTAGCGACCAACCTCTGCTCCGGAGTGATGGCTTGCCTCATGCAGGTATCCTGCCTGCTGATATATGGGGTCAGCAAAGCCAACAAACGGTGAAACACGGGGTCCGTCATCCTGAGAAAGTTCCTGAAATCATCAGGATTATTCTCACGGATCTCACGGAGCAAAAGCATATGAGAGAACTGGTGACGCTGAAGCAACCAATTCTTGGTCCATGAACTCCTCCCCACCCTGTTCATGGACTGGACTTGTGTCAAAGTCAGGACCCCAACACCAAGCCCCCGCACATCACGAACTCTACGAGGAGTACGCATACGAAACATGGCTAGAAAACAGTCGGCTGCTCAGAACGAAGTAACAGAACGCACTGAAGAACAGCAAGGCCTGTGAAGAGCGACCTGAAAAACAGCAACGAGCAGGCAAGATCACACAGAAAACTCTGATACGAACTGACTGCACGCACTGAAGAGCAGATACAAACCCACAAGCACAAACTGAACAGCAGAAAACGATCTGAAAGCCACGAGTCTGAAAAAGCACGAATCGTCTCTCACCAAACTTTTACTAACACGAGATTAGCAAAAGGAGCCCAAAGGGTGCCGCGCTTGGTTCTGAACCGGCCTTTTCTAGTCTCGTCGTACGTGGTGTATGTGACCGCGTGTTTGTCGATCGGAAATTCCGACAACTTTGTGCGACCGTGTGTAAGCAAAACAAGTTTGAGCCAACATCCGTCGGAAAAAATCCTAGGATTTTGTTGTCGGAATGTCCGAACAAAGTCCGACCGTGTGTACGGGACATTAGTTTGAATTTTCCCCCCTTATACATGGTCGATCCAGATGCTGGCCACTATGATCTTTCTCCATCTCCACCCAAAAAGTGAAAGAATGTATCAGCGGCACTCCACTCTTATGCCCCGTACACACGATCTGACTTTCCGCCAACAAAACCATGCTATTTTGTTCAAAGGTAGTTGGCTCAAACTTGTCTTGCATACACACGGTCACACAAATGTTGGCCAACAATTACGAACGTGGGAACATGGTGATGCACAAGACATACGACGAGCTGAGAAAAAGGAAGTTCAATAGCCAGTGCGGCTCCTTCTACTTGATTCCCAGCATGCGTGAACTTTTGTGCATCGGACTTGTGTACACACGATCGGAAATTCCGATAACAAAGTTTTGTTGCCGGAAAATTTGAGAACCTGCTATCAAACATTTGTTTGAAAGTCCGACAGCAAATGTTCGATGGAGCATACACACGGTCGGACTTTCCGCCAACAAGCTCACATCCAACATTTCCCGTCGGAAAATCCGACCGTGTGTACGCGGCATTAGCTCCACTTGCCGTATTTATTAGTTGTAAACAAACTGACTGCATACAACAATGACTCTACCTGGGAACCAACCTTTCTTAATGTGTTTCACCACTCCTGGCTTGCTCACAAAGATAGGGGAAGTCCTTCCCTATCCTTGTGAGCATACCAAGAGTGGTAAAACGCATCAAGGAAGGTTGGTTCCTGGGCGGAGACATTGTTCCATGCAATCACTTTTTTTTAACAAGGAATAGATACGGCAAGAGAAGCTAAGAGTGGACCGCAGCTCATAAATTTTTTCATATCTAAGTTTGGGTGCAAGGTCTTAGCACATAAGTGTGTTTACATAGGGCCGCATATATGCGGCCTCTGGGCGTTAAAGCCCACGTGCCAAGAGGCCACATATATGCGCCACGTCAACGGGAAGAGGTTGAGAGTTACATTTCTTTGCATCCAATTCACATAGCAGGAGATTGTGACTGACTCTCTATGGAGTCGGTTCACACATTTCCACAGCGGCTCCGGTGCGAATTGCACAGGAGCCCCGTGCATTTTTTGGTCCGTTTCAGGCCCGAATTCAGTCAAAAATTCGGGCTGAAATCAAACCTGAAACAGTGAATGGGGATGCACCGGACTCCTGCTGTGAGCTGAAGCGTGCTGCAGTGTGAACCCAGCCTCAGTTAAGATTAAATATTTGGCGCAGGAATATTATTGTAAAGTCAACTTTAAAGGCACCACCTATGAAATAATAGAGCTTTAGAAACTTTATTTCATCAGCATCCCACTACAGTTCTTGCATCATTAAGCTGCTCTGTCTTCTGTTAGAAAAAAAAAAATCGAAAGTTACCTCAGTGGTTAAACACAATCAGCTAACAGTAATGACTGAGCACTTTCTTACTTTTTCACTAGATCAGACAGTAAGCAATACAGGAAACATGCACTTCACAAATGGTTTTACAGATGAAGAATATTGGTCAAAATCAGTGTGCAGGAACCAGATCCACCAAAGTAGAATCAGGTTATTCTAGGACAATAGAGATGACAGGGTCCATTGTCAGTAGCACCAGAGACAGTGGGGTTGACATGAAGGACACTGAAATTGCAACAAATAATTGCTGGGGGGACAGCAGAATAAAAAAAAAAGGTGGAGTTTGAACTGAAAACATTGAAACAGGTTATTAACGGAGACTATGGCATAGATTTGTGAGCTGTGGAGCTGACAGTAGAGAAAAAGAAGATGGGGAAGGGGGCCAGACCTTTGTAACTTGGGAATGTTTAAGCAGGACAAAGGACAGTAGAGCTGAGATCACTATAGAACCAGGAGCAATTAAGATGAGATTAATGTTTTTCTGTTTGTATTGAATAAATATAATCGTTTAAAATGCATATGATAGAGACTTGAAGCTAAGAGTTTAAGGCATGTGCACTGGGTACTTTTGGTGCTGAGGGGTTATGACGCATGCAATTGGGAGAAGGCACTGAGAAGTTAAGGTATATGCTCTGGAGACTTGGGGGGTTATTTACGAAAGGTAAATCCACTTTGCACTACAAGTGCAAAGTGCACTTGAAATTGCACTGAAAGTGCACTTGGAAGCACAGTCACTGTAGATCTAAGGGGAAGATCTGAAATGAGGGGAAGCTCTGCTGATTTTATTATCCAATCATGTGCAAGCTAAAATGCTGATTCTTATTTTCCTTGCATGCTCCCCTCGGATCTACAGCGACTGCACTGCCAAGTGCATTTTCAGTGCATTTTCAAGTGCACTTTGCACTTGTAGTTTGCACTTGTAGTGCAAAGTGGATATGCCTTTCGTAAATAACCCCCTTGGTGTTGAGGGGCATGCATCAGGGACTGGTCACCGATTGATTAAGGCGCGAGTGCTATGTTATAAGGAACATTTAGAAATGCCAATTGTGTCTGGAGACTTATCACTGAGGGGTAAACACACATACACTACTGGTGTGAAAACTGGTTAGTGAGCACTACCTAATGAAGGAGCCCATGTCCCTGCTGGCAAGAATACTGGGAAGTGATGTGTGAGTGCTGCAGGGCTGGGACAAGGGGTGGGTAAAAGGGGAAGCTGCCCTGGGGACAGCGGAGCAAAGGGACATAGAATGGACACAGGGCAGTAAACCCATTCTACGACATGAATTAACAGCAGTTCCACATCCTTACCCTAAGCGCTAGACAAAGCTGTCCTGGTACTGGGGTGCTGGTGGCAGGATACAATGGACAGACTAATGGGTGCTGGTTGTAGGATCTCACTGGTAGATCACTCTTATGGGGAGTTTATTCGAGCCAAACCAAACTGTTCAACAGACTCAGCCTTTGAGCTGGAATGCAAGGTCATTGATCAGCGCTTATTGGACTGAGGTTATAATTAATCTGTTATACACCGAGGACTTGAAAGGGTTTTGATAATGGACAGAGAGGAATTACTGTCAGATAAGCCTAAAACCAAGAGAGAGTATAAAAACAATGCCAACCCACCGGGCTCTCCTATCCTGGAAGTTACCCTTGTAATACAAAAACCTGTAGGTACTGTAATTTGTGTCTTTTGGGTAAAACGTTTGTTGCCACAGCCACAGATGTAGAGTTCATTAAACAGCAATACATCAACTGTGGCACAAACTATGTAATTAACCTGATTACCTGTATTTCATGCAGCCTCCAATATGTAGGTTACATAGTTACATAGTAGGTGAGGTTGAAAAAAGACACAAGTCCATCAAGTCCAACCTATATGTGTGATTATATGTCAGTATTACCGTGTATATCCCTGTATGTTGTGGTAGTTCAGGTGCTTATCTAATAGTTTCCTGAAACTATCGATGCTACCGCTGAGACCACCGTGTGTGGAAGGGAATTCTACATCCTTGCCGCTCTTACAGTAAAGAACCCTCTACGTAGTTTAAGGTTAAACCTCTTTTCTTCTAATTTTAATGAGTGGACACAAGTCTCGTTAAACTCCCTTCCAGGGAAAAGTTTTATTCCTATTGTGGGGTCACTAGTATGGTATTTGTAAATTGAAATAATATCCCCTCTCAATCATCTCTTCTCCAGAGAGAATAAGTTCAGTGCTCGCAACCTTTCCTCATAACTAATATCCTCCAGACCCTTTATTAGCTTTGTGCCCTTCTTTGTACTCGCTCCATTTCCAGTACATCTTTCCTGAGGACTGGTGCCCAGAACTGGATAGCATACTCTAGGTGCGGCCGGACCAGAGTCTTGTAGAGCAGGAGAATTATCATTTTATCTCTGGAATTAATCCCCTTTTTAATGCATGCCAATATTCTGTTTGCTTTATTAGCAGCAGCTTGGCATTGCATGCCATTGCTGAGCCTATCATCTACTAGGACCCCCCAGTCCTTTTCCATTATGATTCCCCCAGAGGTTCTCCCCCCAGTGTGTAGATTGCATTCATATTTTTGCCACCCAAATGCATTATTTTACATTTTTCTACATTGAACCTCATTTGCCATGTAGTTGCCCACCCCATTAATTTGTTCAGATCTTTTTGCAAGTTATTGCCCTGCTTAGCTTAGTATCGCCTGCAAGTACAGAGATTGAACTGTTTACCCCATCCTCCGGGTTGTTTATGAACAAATTAAACAGGATTGGTCCCAGCACAGAACCCTGGGGGGCCCCACTACCCACCCCTGACCATTCCGAGTACTCCCCATTTATCACCACACTCTGAACTCGCCCTTGTAGCCAGTTTTCAATCCATGTACTCACCCTATGGTCCATGCCAACGGACCTTATTTTGTACAGTAAACATTTATGGGCAACTGTGTCAAATGCTTTTGCAAAATCCAGATACACCACGTCTACGGGCCTTCCTTTATCTAGATGGCAACTCACCTCCTCATAGAAGGTTAATAGATTGGTTTGGCAAGAACGATTCTTCATAAACCCATGCTGATTACTGGTAATGATACCGTTCTCATTACTGTCAGTAAAAATTAGGAACAATGGTCTGGCAATTACTTGACTGAGTTCCCTAAGTACTCTCGGGTGCAAGCCATCTGGTCCCGGTGATTTATTAATGTTAAGTTTCCCAAGTCTAATTTTAATTCTGTCCTCTGTTAACCATGGAGGTGCTTCCTGTGATGTGGCATGAGGATAAACACTGCAGTTTTGGTTACTGAAGCCCCCCGATTCCCTTGTGAAGACTGAGGAGAAGAATAAATTCAATACCTTCGCCATCTCCCCATCCTTTGTAACAAGATGTCCTTCCTCATTCTTTATAGGGCCAATATTGTCTGTCCTCCCTTTTTTACTGTTTACATACTTAAATAATTTCTAGGGATTTTTTTGCTCTCCTCCGCTGTGTCTTTCATGTTCTATCTTAGCCATACTTATTGCACCCTTACATTTCTTGTTGCATTCTTTATAAAGTCTGAATGCTGATGATGATCCCTCAACCTTTTATATTTTGAAGGCCTTCTCCTTTGCTTTTATATGCATTTATACATTGGAGTTAAGCCATCCAGCACTTGTGTTCGCTCTTTTAAATTTATTAACCAATGGAATGTATTGGCTAATGCCCTTATTTAATATGCTCTTAAAGCAAACCCATCTCTCCTCTGTGTTCTTTGTTCCTAAGATTTTATCCCAATTTATGCCTTCTAGCAAGGTTCGTAGTTTAGGAAAGTTGGCTCTTATGAAATTCAGTGTCTCAAGTTCAGGTTGTATAACATGTCCTTTGAGAGCCCGTATAGGGGAACATTACTGTGACACAAATAACCCAAATGCTAGAAATTTTTTGAATGCAACACGTCACTTTAGAAAATGTCATCAGAGCGATATTTCCTCATTTCGCTTCAGAGGAATAGAACGATTGTCTTACTCACACAGAGGAGGTGACGGGGAGAGAAGGTTACTGGGGAGAGAAGCATGGTGGATTTTTAGATTAACCACTTGACCACTGGGCACTTAAACCCCCTTAATAAGCAGACCAATTTTCAGCTTTTGGTGCTCTCACATTTTGAATGACAATTACTCAGTCATGCAACACTGTATTTATATGAAATTTTTGTCCTTTTTTTCACACAAATAGAGCTTTCTTTTGATGGTATTTAATCACCGCTGGGTTCTTTATTTTTTGCGCCTTAAAAGAAAAGAGACCGAAAAATCTGTAAAAAAATGCATTTTTCTTCATTTCTGTTATAAAATTTTGCAAATTAGTAATTTTTCTTCATATATTTTGGCCAAAATTTGTACCGATACATATCTTTGGTAAAAATAACCCAAATCGGTGGATATTATTTGGTCTTTGTAAAAGTTATAGAGTCCAAAAGCTATGGTGCCAATATCTACAAATTGATCACACCTGAAGTACTAACATGCCAGAAAAGTACCAATACCCCCCAAATGACCCCTTTTTGGAAAGAAGACATTCCAAGGTATTTAGAAAGATGCATGGTGAGTTTTTTGAAGTTGTCATTTTTTCCCACAATTCTTTGCAAAATCAAGTTTTTTTTTTTAACTTTTTTTTTTTTCACAAAATTTGTCATATTAGCAGGTTCTCTCTCACACACCGCATATGCATACCACAAATTACATCCCAAAACACATTCTGATATTACTCCCAAGTACGGCGATACCACATGTGTGAGACTTTTACACAGCGTGGCCACATACAGAGGCCCAACATGCACGGAGCACCTTCAGGCGTTCTGGAGCACCCAGGCCAATTCTGACATTTCTCTCCTACATGTAAAAATCATCATTTATTAGCTAGAAAATTACATAGAACCCCAAAACATTATATATGTTTTTTTAGCAAAGACCCTAGAGAATACAATGGTGGTCATTGCAACTTTTTATCTCGCACGGTATTTGCACAGCAATTTTTTGAATGCATTTAAAAAAAAAAAACAGTATAGTTAGCCCAACGTTTTTGCATAATGTAAAATATGAAGCTACACCAACTAATAGATACCCAACATGTCACCTTTCAAAATTGCACGCGCTTGTGGAGTGGCGCCAAACTTCGCTACTCAAAAATCCCCATAGGCGACGCTTTAAAATTTTTTACTGGTTACATGTTTTGAGTTACAGAGGAGATCTAGGGCCAAAATTATTGCACTCACTCTACCGATCACAGCGATACCTCACATGTGTGGTTTGAACACCGTTTTCATATGTGGGCGGGACTTATGTATGCGTCGCTTCTGCATGCGAGCACACATGGACAGGGGCGCTTTAATTTTTTTTTTTTTTTATTATTGTTCATTTTACTTTATTTATTTTAGTTTGATGCTTTTTTCCAAAAAAAAAATTTTTTGAACACTTTTATTCCTATTACAAGGAATGTAAACATCCCTTGTAATAGGAATATGGCATGACAGGTCCTCTTTACAGTGAGATATGGGGTCAGTAAGACCCCACATCTCACCTCTAGGCTGGGAAGCCTGAAATAAAAAAAAAAAAGAAAAAAGATCCTGACTTCGATCATAGCGGTGAGTCGGTAGAAGCACCGGAGGGCGGCGGGAGGGGGGGACATCCCCTCTCGCCTCCCGTAAGAACGATCAGGCAGTGGAACAGCTGCTATGATCCTTCTTCTGGTGTAGGGAATTGTCAGCTAAAAAAGTTGATATCTAAATGATGCCTGTAGCTGCACCCATCATTCAGATATCCCCGCACAAAGTCAAGGACGTCATTTGACAACCGGTGGGCGGGAAGTGGTTAAAACACATTTTTTTTTTTAACACAAAGTTGTCCATTTATACAATATTTATAACACATAGCATGTACATACCAAAAATGACACCCCAAAATAGATTCTCTTACTCCTCCTGAGTACGGTGATACCACATGTGTGAGACTTCCACAGCCTGGCCACATACAGAGGCTGAGTACAGCCGAGTATGGCAGGGTATGCCCGAGCATGGCAGGGTATGGCCAAGCATGGCTGGGTATGACTGAGTATGGCTGGTTATGGCAGAGTATGGCTGGGTATCAACGAGCATTGCAGAGTATGGCTGGGTATGGCAGGGTATGGCTGGGTATGGCAGAGTATTGCGGGGTATTGCGGAGTATTGTGGGGTATTGCAGAGTATGGCGGGGTATTGCAGAGTATGGCTGAGCATGGCTGGGTATGGCTGAGTATGGCAGGGTATCGCCGAGTATGAATGGGTATGGCTGGATATCACCGAGTATTGCAGAGTATGGCTGGGTATGGCAGAGTATTGCAGGGTATTGCAGAGTACTGCGGGGTATTGCAGAGTATTGCGGGGTATTGCAGGGTATTGCAGAGTATTGTGGGGTATTGCAGAGTATTGCTCAGTATTGCAGAGTATTGCGGGGTATTGTAGAGTATTGCTCGGTATTGCAGAGTATTGCGGGGTATTGTAGAGTATTGCTCGGTATTGCAGAGTATTGCAGAGTATTTCAGGGTATTGCAGAGTATTGCGGGGTATTGCAGAGTATTGCGGGGTATTGCGGGTAATTGCAGAGTATTTCAGGGTATTGCAGAGTATTGCGGGGTATTGCAGAGTATTGCAGGGTATTGCGGGTAATTGCTGAGTATTGCGGGGTATTGCAGAGTATTGCGGGGTATTGCAGAGTATTGCACAGTATTGTGGGGTATTGCAGAGTATTGCACAGTATTGTGGGGCATTGCAGAGTATTGCACAGTATTGTGGGGCATTGCAGAGTATTATGGGGCATTGCAGAGTATTGCACAGTGTTGTGGGGTATTGCACAGTATTGTGGGGGTATTGCAGAGTATTGCACAGTGTTATGGGGCATTGCAGAGTATTGCACAGTATTGTGGGGGGGGGGTATTGCAGAGTAGGGATGAGCCGAACACCCCCCTGTTCGGTTCGCACCAGAACACGCGAACAGGAAAAGTGCTAATTTTAAAGGCTTATATGCAAGTTATTGTCATAAAAAGTGTTTGGGGACCCGGGTCCTGCCCCAGGGGACATGGATCAATGCAAAAAAAAGTTTTAAAAACGGCCGTTTTTTCAGGAGCAGTGATTTTAATAATGCTTAAAGTCAAACAATAAAAGTGTAATATCTCTTTAAATTTCGTAGCTGGGGGGTGTCTATAGTATGCCTGTAAAGGGGCGCATGTTTCCCGTGTTTAGAACAGTCTGACAGCAAAATGACATTTCGAAGGAAAAAACCCATTTAAAACGGCTATTGCATTGCTGACAATACACATAGAAGTTCATTGATAAAAACGGCATGGGAATTCCCCACAGGGGAACCCCGAACCAAAATTTAAAAAAAAAATTGTGTGAAAATTAGTGGCATACACATGGATCACCCTATATGTATTGCAGCTGATTCTCTTGTTTGGATAATTATCTGCAGTCAATTAAGACAATCAATGGGTGGAGCCTGTGATCTTTAGAGCTACTATTTATTTCAAAGTTTTATGTCTGTAATGTGGTTATGACTAAGGCCTTATAGGCTGAAACGCGTCAACTGACTTAATCTGCGTTTGTTCACTCTGGCTATTCAATAAAATGAAGACATTTTAAGAGCAACAACCGTGCAGATCATTTTTTTCCACATTACTCTACTCAGCCAGCGACTGTGGATCGAGCACCTGGGAGCACTGCTATCTACAGTTGCAATAAAAAGTATGTGAACCCTTTTGGAATGATATGGATTTGTGCACAAATTGGTCATAAAATGTGACCTGATCTTCGTCTAAGTCACTACAATAGACAATCACAGTCTGCTTAAACTAATAACACACAAAGAATTAAATGTTACCATGTTTTTATTGAACACACCATGTAAACATTCACAGTGCAGGTGGAAAAAGTATGTGAACCCTTGGATTTAATAACTGGTTGAACCTCAATTGGCAGCAATAACTTCAACCAAACATTTCCTGTAGTTGCAGATCAGACGTGCACAACGGTCAGGAGTAATTCCTGACCATTCCTCTTTACAGAACTGTTTCAGTTCAGCAATATTCTTGGGATATCTGGTGTGAATCGCTTTCTTGAAGTCATGCCACAGCATCTCAATCAGGTTGAGGTCAGGACTCTGACTGGGCCCCTACAGAAGGCATATTTTCTTCTGTTTAAGCCATTCTGTTGTTGATTTACTTCAATGCTTTGGGTCATTGTCCTGTTGCAATACCCATCTTCTGTTGAGCTTCAGCTGGTGGGCAGATGGCCTTAAGTTCTCCTGAAAAATGTCTTGATAAACTTGGGAATTCATTTTTCCTTCGATGATAGCAATCCATCCAGGCCCTGATGCAGCAAAGCAGCCCCAAACCATGATGCCCCCACCACCATACTTCACAGTTGGGATGAGGTTTTGATGTTGGTGTGCTGTACCTCTTTTTCTCCACACATAGTGTTGTGTGTTTCTTCCAAACAACTCAACTTTGGTTTCATCTGTCCACAGAATATTTTGCCAGTACTGCTGTGGAACATCCAGGTGCTCTTGTGCAAACTGTAAACGTGCAGCAATGTTCTTTTTGGACAGCAGTGGCTTCCTCTGTGGTATCCTCCCATGAAATCCATTCTTGTTTAGTGTTTTACGTATCGTAGATTCACTAACAGGTATGTTAGCATATGCCAGAGACTTTTGTAAGTCTTTAGCTGACACTCTAGGATTCTTCTTCACCTCTTCTTCGCCTCTTCTTCACCTCATTGAGCAGTCTGCGCTCTGCTCTTGCAGTCATCTTTACAGGAAGCCCACTCCTAGGGAGAGTAGCAGCAGTGTTAAACTTTCTCCATTTATAGACAATTTGTCTTACTGTGGACTGATGAACAGCAAGGCTTTTGGAGATACTTTTATAAGCCTTTCCAGCTTTATGCAAGTCAACAATTCTTAATTGTAGGTCTTCTGAGAGCTCTTTTGTGCGAGGCATCATTCACATCAGGCAATGCTTCTTGTGAAAAGCAAACCCAGAACTGGTGTGTGTTTTTTATAGGGCAGGGCAGCTGTAACCAACACCTCCAATCTCTCCAAAATCCCCCAGTGAGAAATTGAACCTTCCAATCTATTCATAATACTATAAATAGGATGTGCTTAGGAACAAATGAAATGCAAAGGCAATCTTTACTAAAGCTTGAAGACTATAGATTTGTTTTTCCCTATGTAAAACAATTGTTCTTCTTAACAGCCTGTTCATACATGCACTCTCACACCATTTTTAAAGTAAAACTATATGTCAACCAAAATTTCATATTCCTGATAAGTGCCTGCTGTACCATGTGCTTGCATGAAAATGTATCCTGTTCTCTTTAGATTGCTTCCTTTGTGTGAAATCCCTGGTGTTCCTGCCAGTCCCTCTGCTTTAATATTCAAAACTGACCAGACTAGGCAAGAGGGCACAGTGTGATCAGTTTTCTAGCCATGCTAAAAACTCAGCCTGCTCTCCTCCAAAGATCTGACTTGTCCTGCCACCCTGTCACCTTGTACAGCCATTCACTGGGAAGACCAGTGTAATGCTGCTTCTCCTCCCCCAGCTCTCTAAGATCCTTATGCAGTTAAGAACAGAGGTAATGTGATCAGGGGGGGGGGGGTATTTATAATGTTTTGTTTTTTTAATATGAATAAACAAATGTTTGATCTTTTATTTCTATTTTAAACTGAATGTGTTGTTTTACAAGGTAAAGGTTTACATATACTTTAAAGTATTTTTTTTTATATAGAGAGTGGAGACCACCTGTCAGAATGTCATAGCTGTCTGAATCTACATTGGGGGGATTCACTCTTTTTATTTGTTGTATTTATCATTATCACGGAAAGTGAAAGTAAAGAAAAATCCCAAATTTTGGGTTGTCTTCAGAACAATAATATTCCAGATGTTCAGCTATGGAACAGGAAGTGAAGGGAAATTTCCCCAATGGGGCACAGACAGGGCTGGACTGGAACAAAAATTTGGCCCTGGACTTCATCCAGACCGGCCCACTTTAATTTTGCAAATACGCACAAAAACAGTATATACACTATACGCAATTGCACAAAAAAAATAAGTAAAAACATTCTACTCTAAGTGTAATCTGCTTTTTTTTTTTAAAAACTTTTTATTTAGAGAAAAAGAAGCATTTCAACATTACAGACACCTTTAGAATGACATGTGTAAGTTACACTCCGTTCAATGGCAGGTGTCATAAAGAAAGAATACAGTTATAATTGAAAATATACGCTAACTCCTCACTCGCCTCTTTTATTATTTCACTTATTCTCCACTGTATTTTTCTTCTCCTTCTCACATCACTGCGTGAAGTGGGAGGGCTAAAGTCATGCAGGAACATTGCTACATTGCATCACTGCTACAGCAGCACAGCCATTACTTTGGCAGGCTGTCACTGAAACCGGCCCACTGAGCCATCGGCCCACCAGGAAACTCCCGGTAGTCCCGATGGCCAGTACATGCCTGGGCACAGACAGCAAAAAAGAAACAACAAACAGGGCCTTTAGTTTTACTATAAGTTTGTAAAAAGCATGTCACATTTCATTTCACTTTTTAAAGAGAAAGCATGCCTAAGCATGTGATTTTTGAACAATATAGGAGTTCACATAACTCCAGGTATCATATTCATTTGAACCATTTAAATATAAAAGAGCAGCTGGGTCTTTGTGGGAAAAATGGCTGTTAGCACTAAAGATAAATATGCTCAAACCTTTACTATAAAATACAATGAAAAAGTTCAGCCCTAAAAAATACAAACTGTGATATGTGTCATAAAGTGCAATTATTATCATCAAAAATATAAATTAGTAGTCCATATATATAAAAAAATGATAGTGACAGTTCATAAAAATGTTAACACATCTCCACCAAGTAACATATACTGTAAGTCTTTATGAACTCTTCAATGTGTCCCACCACCAATCCAATGCACTCACCAAAACATATGGCTGTACAAATTATAGACAGCAACTGGCCTCAATAGCATCATCCAAAAACCAACATTATAACTTTGAGGATAGTCTCTTTAAGGAGGTAACCCTCTGGAGATGACAACAGCCAGACTGGTTCACCATTAAATCCAACAGATGGATGGCAGGACTATGTGGATCAGATGCTCCCCAAAAATAGAGTTAAAAAGCATGTATATAGTGTAATAATTAGAGAATATATACGATCAGTAAAAAATGAATGTGAATATAAGTGATATAATACTATAAGCGCTGAAGTGAAAATATAAAACTATAGACCATGTGAGAATAAATAGAGATAGAATAATAAATGCAAATAAAACTCCAAATATCCAGATACTACAGCTGCAATCAGTCAGTGACACCCCACTTGTAAATGAATATATAAATAAAGTGATGCGCTCGTAATATCTCAAGGATATCCTACTACTTCAATGTGCTGACAAGACACATCCTAAAGTGAATACATTGTTACAAACTTTTTCAAAACAAACGCAGTGATTCCACATACAACTATTAATACAAGGTGTTTAAAATTATCTAGTGTGATTTCCTTATTGAAGACCTCCCGGGATATAAATCCAAAGTAATTTAACACTGTTCTTGAGAATAGTGATGAAATAAAGTGAAAAAATTATGAAATTGTAAAAATATAAAAATTATAATTGTGTGAGTTCCAATACACCTCAAATATAATAGTGATTGGTTCACTGATTAGAAGCAAAAATGATACCTCCTATACGTGTTAAAACAGGGCTTTGTGAGTCAAGATGAATCAGCAGTAGATAGGCTTAATCCCTTTCATCCGCCGGCTTGGATCATTTACTCTCCGCTTCCATTGCTTTCCCCCATATGAAATACAAAAGTGGGAAAAAAACCATTGCGCACATATCATCTAGTATATGTATGTAGCAGAGACCCCAATAGATTCACTCACATGATGTTTGAATTATAGATCGCATTTCTCAAGTATTATGGTCAGTTAATCACTTGCCCCTGTGCTCCTCCGTGCTGCTGCTATAAGGCTCACTGCAGGCTGCACACTGACAAGAGCGTCACAGGCTCCTTCTCCCCACGCGTATCGTTACTAGGCACATGACTTTTTCAAGGGTGAAAAAGTCACGTGCCTAGTGATGATACGCGTGGGGAGAAGGAGCCTGTGACACTCTTGTCAGTGTGCAGCCTGCAGTGAGCCTTATAGCAGCAACGCGGAGGAGCACGGAGGCGAGTGATTAACTGACCATAGTACTTGAGAAATGCGATCTATAATTCAAACATCATGTGAGTGAATCTATTGGGGTCTCTGCTACATACATATACTAGATGATATGTGCGCAATGTTTTTTTTTCCCACTTTTGTATTTCATATGGGGGAAAGCAATAGAAGCGGAGAGTAAATGATCCAAGCCGGCGGATGAAAGGGATTAAGCCTATCTACTGCTGATTCATCTTGACTCACAAAGACCTGTTTTAACACATATAGAAAGTATCATTTTTGCTTCTAATCAGTGAACCAATCACTATTTTATTTGAGGTGTATTGGAACTCACACAATTATAATTTTTATATTTTTATAATTTTATAATTTTTTCACTTTATTTCATCACTATTCACAAGAACAGTGTTAAATTATTTTGGATTTATATACCGGGAGGTCTTCAATAAGGAAATCACACTAGATAATTTTAAACACATTGTATTTATATTTGTATGTGGAATCACTGAGTTTGTTTTGAAAAAGTTTGTAACAATGTATTCACTTTAGGATGTGTCTTGTCAGCACATTGAAGTAGTAGGATATCCTTGAGATATTACGAGCGCATCACTTTATTTATATAAAAAATGAACGTGATTGTGTCAAAAGTAAAATGTGTAAAAACTCCACAGTATGCACCACCACCAATCCATTGCACTTACCCAGGGATCCTCAAACTACGGCCCTCCAGCTGTTGCGGAACTACACATCCCATGAGGCATTGTAAAACTCTGACATTCACAGACATGGCTAGGCATGATGGGAATTGTAGTTCTTGAACAACTGGAGGGCCATAGTTTGAAGACCCTTGCACTTACCAGACCAAATGGCTGCACAAAATGTGAACAGCAAATAAGCACAGTATAAATCACCAGATTGCAGCGATTAACCCTTTTAGGGTGGTCCTTTTAAGGAAATGGTCCTCTCATAATGGCACCTTCCAGGCCATTATCCCGTCGCAATACCCATGTAGATTGCAAGACTGTATGGAACAAGTGCTCACCAAAACAGAGCCTCCAATCATCCCAGATCAGGCACTGGCTAAGACTGGATCCAGGACACTTGATAGAGCTCAATTGTGCGGTGCATGCTGGACTTTTTTCACTAGTACCCCTTTGTGCCTTTATCATCAGATCATCACACAGGTAATTCTCTGCGGAGAATTGTCCTGGATCCAGTCCTAGTCAGTGCATAGGATAATTAGAGGCTATGTTTTGGTTAGCACTTGCTCCCTACAGTCTTGCCATCCACCTGGGTGTTGACATGGGATAATGGCCCGGAAGGTGCAATTAAATTATGAAAGGATCATTTCCTTAAAGGGTGAATTGCTGCGATATGATGATTTCTACTGCTCTTATTTGCTATTCACATTTTGTGCAGCCATCTGGACTGGTGAGTGCATTGGATTGGTGGTGGTGCACACTGTGGTGTGTTTTCTCATTTTACTATTGACACAATCACGTTAATTTTTATTGGTCTCATATATGCACTAAGTACTGCACTATATATACTCTTTTTGGCTCTAATTTTGGGGAGCAGCCATAGTCCTGCTATCTATCTGTTGGTTTTAATGGTGAAACAGTCTGGCCGTTGTCATCTCCAGAGGGTTATCTCCTTAAAGGGACCATCCTCAAGGTCAGAATGTTGGTTTTTGGATGATGCCATTGAGCCCAGCTGCTGCCTATAATTTGTGCAGCTATATGTTCTGGTGAGTGCATTGGATTGGTGGTGGGACACACAGAGGAATCTCATTGGAGGCTTCATAAAGACTTAAATGTCACTTGGTGGAGATGTGTTAACATTTTTATGAACTGGCACTATAATTTTTTATATATATGGACTACTAATGTACATTTTTGATGATAATAATTGCACTTTATGACACATATCACACAGTCTTTATTTTTGAGCGTTGCACTTTTTTTATTGTAATTCATTAGAACCATAGTTTCACTATTAGTAATTAAAAACACCTAAGTGTGAGCTGTGAAAAAGATGTAATCGGATGACTGTAGAATAGATAAGTTAGCAAATCGGCATATTCTGGGATATATAATTGTGCAACCTCATTTCAGTGTTTTTTTTTTAACTAAGATTCTAAGATACTAGCAAAGGGTGTGCCTTTGTGGGTGCAGGAGAGATCATAATTGCATAACAATTTAAAGTTGGCTGTGAAAGAACCACAGGTAACGTTACATCAACTATCCAGTGCACAGCAGCAGGAGAACTATATATTTCTGTATAGTATTGTCCAATATCTTTGAGGCTACAGCTGATATCATCTACAATAAAAGGCATCCCAAGGCACTGCAGCCATGTCTAGTAAAGAGCCCCTAGACTATTAAATGACCCCTCAACTATATACTCACCTGTCACTTTATTAGGTATGCCTTTCTAGTATCGAGTTTTGCCTTCAGAACTGCCTTAATTCTTTGTGGCATAGATTCAACAAGGTGTTGGAAATGTTCCTCAGGGATTTTGGTCCATATTGACATGATAGCATCACGCAGTTGCTGCAGATTTGTCAGCTGCACATCCATGATGTGAACCTCCCATTCCACCACATCCCAAAGGTGCTCTATTGGATTGAGTGCCTGTGGAGGCCATTGGAGTACAGTAAACTAATTGTCATGTTCAAGAAACCAGTTTGAGATGATTTGAGCTTTGTGACATGGTGCATTATCCTGCTGGAAGGAGCCGTCAGAAGATGGGTACATTGTAGTCATAAAGGGATGGACATGGTCAGCAACAATACTCAGGTAGGCCGTGGCGTTTAAACGATGCTCAATTGGTACTAAGGTTTGACAAGAAAATATCCCCCACACTAATACACCACCACCGCCAGCCTGAACGGTTGAAACAAGGCAGGATGGATCCATGTTTTCATGTTGTTTACGCCTAAATCTGACCCTACCATCTGAAAGTCGCAGATGAAATTGAGACTCATCAGAGCAGGAAATGTTTTTCCAATCTTCTATTGTCCAATTTTGGTGAGCCTGTGCGAATTGTAGCCTCAGTTTTCTGTTCTTAGCTGACAGGAGTGGCACCCAGTGTGGTCTTCTGCTGCTGTAGCCCATCTGCTTCAAGGTTCAAGTTCAGAGTTGGTATTCTGCATACATTGCTTGTAAACACACAACAACTGCCGCTCACTGGATATTTTCTCTTTTTTCTCTGTAAACTCTAGAGATGGTTGTGCATGGAAATCCCAGTAGATCAGCAGTTTCTTAAATAATCAGATCAGCCTGTCTGGCACCAACAACCATGCCATGTTCAAAGTCACTTAAATCCCCTTTCTTCCCCATTCTGATGCTCGGTTTGAACTTCATAATGTCATCTTCACCACCTCTAGATGCCTAAATGCATTGAGTTGCTGTCATGTGATCGGCTGATTAGCAATTTGTGTTACCAAGCAATTGAACAGGTGTACCTAATAAACTGACCGGTGTGTGTGTAGTGCTTAGCCCTGAAGGATCTGCTGTTTCTCGGGTCCCCAGTTCCTGTGCCCACAATTCTGCAAATAAAATCACGCACTCTGACACACCTGGCTGGGTAGGGAATATTTACTGAAGATGTATATGCCTCCCTAAGGCGCTCTCAGCCAAAGTTGTATGTTTGCCTCCTCCAGGAATAATGTAGGGTTAATCACCCTGCATTGTAAATGATGATGGCAAGGGACCGCACACAAAGCTTTGGTTAGAAAAGAACACCTCTGGAGCATGCTACACCAAGGGACAGGGTAAGTATTATTCCTTATCTCTGCACACCTAGACTAAACAATCACTTGTGTATTTCTGCTAGATATGTGCAGAAATTGTCATTGTTTAGGAGCTTCCTGTAATAAAGACTGGTTGCTGATGCTTTCTCTCCTTGTGCAGGGTGACTGGCCTTAACTCCACCCCCTCCTGTAGTTTCCTGCAGGCAGCCTGTAATGGGTGGAGCCTACTGTGCCCCTCCCACAGCTCTGCTCTCTGCACAGGCTATGTACAGCACAGTGATGATGTCACTGCTACCTTTACTTAGCAATAACCATGTTAGAAAAAGCATTTAGTGCACACAAAGTGGGTTTATGTCCATTGTGGCTATTGATGAATATATTTAAATACAATTTTTTTGAGTTCAGCTTTTTTCTCTTCTTTCATTTGGTCCCATTTTGATTGGTTGCCCTTTTGTTCCCTAAACCAATCTCAATATGCTGGCTGTAGCTCCACCGCCTTTTGAAGCACAAACTAGAAGAGTTCCTGTATGTGGTGAGTGATCTGGCACTATTATGAATGAACAGGTAGTGCTGCTTGTTCATTCATAATAGTAAAACATCATTTAGAGCTTTGGATCTGTGTAAAGTATCTGCCCTGTGTGTGTTCAAGCAGATATGAGTGAACAAGCAGATACTGATAGTAATAGATCAGACACATACACAGCCCAGCTGATGGATCACAGAGCGCTACGGCGATGTGTGAGCTTTCACTATTTCTGAATGAGCAATCAGCATTGTGAGACCGGTGCCGTGTATACCAATGCTGATTACAGATTGTGGATGTGTAAAAGCAGCCCTAATTGACACACAGTGCTAGATTTGAACAAAACCTAGTTCTAAAGTGCTATATCAACTTGGTCCCCAGGGAAGTTAAATAAAATAAAGTAAAATAAAAGTGCATAATGATAGATCTTCTTTAAGGTTATATTATTTGTTATTTTATCCCCCTAATGTGTCAGTCCTAATCTAGATGTTTCTTATTTTGTGTTCACAGGTACACTGACACAAATCAGAAATTTTCCTAATAAAATTTTCTTACTATAAGTTACTAAAGAGTCGGTCCACCAAAAATCTATTTCAGTTTTTGG
Organism: Aquarana catesbeiana; assembly: GCF_042186555.1. Lineage (NCBI taxonomy): Eukaryota > Metazoa > Chordata > Amphibia > Anura > Ranidae > Aquarana > Aquarana catesbeiana. Next base: position 164,122,420 of record NC_133330.1, on the reverse strand, counting down.
TAGGTGCTTAGAGGGTTAAACCACCTGACAGTTTCTTATATTGTTTATTGGCTTTATTAGTTTGCTTGCAGTCCTGGATTTGCACTCTTGCTGTAGTCGTGATGAGGTCCACTCTCCCTGTTAAATGTTTATATTTATTTTATACAGCGGGAAATACAATAGGAGCAAATGGAACACCCCGGTGACAGAGACAGAGTCATACTTTTTGACAGGGAGATCTTGCTGTTGGAGTATTCGAGGTGCCAGGGGTTAACTCAGCTTACAAGGCTCTACCTATAACCAAAATATCACTTTTGTGTGGACTGACCCTTTAAAGCGTAACTTCTGGCAAATATGAAAAAACTGTTTAAGCATGCCTTTAAAACTATAAAATGTAAAAAAATACTGCTAGTGTGACTATCTGACACCTCTTTTCATGTTATTTCCCCACACACCATTTATGTTCTCAGTTGACTGGTACAATGCTCTGCACAGAAGATATGCCGCGTACACACGATCGGACATTGATCGGACATTCCGACAACAAAATCCATGGATTTTTTCCGACGGATGTTGGCTCAAACTTGTCTTGCATACACACGGTCGCACAAAGTTGTCGGAAAATCCGATCGTTCCGAACACGGTGACGTAAAACACGTACGTCGGGACTATAAACAGGCAATAACCAATTGCTTTCGTCTCTTAATTTATTCTGAGCATGCGTGGCACTTTGTCCGTCAGATTTGTGTAACGATCGGAATTTCCGACAACGGATTTTGTTGTCGGAAAATTTTATAGCCTGCTCTCAAACTTTGTGTGTCGGAAAATCTGATGGAAAATGTGTGATGGAGCCTACACACGGTCGGAATTTCCGGCAACAAGGCCCTATCACACATTTTCTGTCGGAAAATCCGACCGTGTGTAGCCATAAAAAGTACAATAAAGGTAATTTATACATGAAAATTAACAAAATATATTGTGTGATTATTCATAGAAATATATTTAAAAAAATATATATACATTATATTGCTCTTCGATCACCATTATTTGATAAAGTTAATCACTGTTGAAAAAGAGATTGGCATGGTTAAAAACCCCTTCCCGCCGAGCGTACGCAGATGTGCGTACTCGGCTTTCCGGGGTTATACCGGAATGATGCCCGCAGCTGCAGGCATCATCCCGGTACTGTTTTGTAGAGCGGGCGATCAGCTTTCCTGGTATAACAACCGATGCAGCTAAAAGCATATGTAAATGGTGTTCAAATCACACAAGTGAGGTATCGCCACGATCGTCAGAGCGAGAGCAATAATTCTAGCACTAGACCTCCTCTGTAACTCTAACCTAGTAACCATAAAAAAAATGTAAAGCGTCGCCTATGGTGATTTTTAGGTACTGTAGTTTGTCGCCATTCCACGAGTGCGTGCAATTATAAAGCGTGACATGTTTGGTATCTATTTACTCGGCGTAACATAATCTTTCACATTATACAAAAAAATTGGGGTAACTTTACTGTTTGGTTTTTTAAAATTCATGAAAGTGTCCCTTTTCCCAAAAATTTTTGTTTAAAACACCGCTGCACAAATACCGTGTGATATAAAATATTGCAACAATCGCCATTTTATTCTCTAGGTTCTCTGCTAAAAAATATATATATATAATGTTTGGAAGCTCTAAGTAATTTTCTAGCAAAAAATACAGATTTTAACTTGTAAACACCAAATTTCAAAATTAGGCTTAGTCATGAAAGGGTTAAGCCATGGGTCCCATTTTTTAATGTAAAAATGGTTAGTATTCTGTAGTGTGTGGAATATTTTTTCCATAAGATTAATATTGTTGATTCTGGTTTTCAAGTGTGTTAGAGGGACTGAAGAGGATTTCCAATGGTATGCTATCAACCAGTGTATTGCAACACATATTGTGTGTATCAGTCTCATATTATGGATGGAAAGTCCAATGATAGGGGAAAATAGGAGACAGTTATGAAGAGTGAGGTTTATACTAATATCTGAAATTCTGGAATGAAATTTTTCTAGTTGCTTCAATATCTGAATAACCCTTTCACAATTCCAAAAAATGTGTGAGAAGGAACCTGTGGAATTGCAACCTCTGAAGCATTTCTGAGAAGTATCAGGGAAAATGGCATGAATTTTAACTGGAGTATAACACCACCTTGCAGGGGCATTGCTAGGTCTACAAAAGATCTGGGGCTAGAGCCCATAGCAGCGTAGTAAAGAAAGTCATACGCTTGGGCGGGCATACACATGTATATACAGTAATATACGTGTGTGTGTATATATCCCCAGAGAGCCCCCCACTTACATCAGGGTCCCCAGAAAGACCCTCCTTACATGAGGGTCCCCAGAGAGCCCCCCCCCTTACATCAGGGTCCCCAAAGAGCCCCCCCCTTACACCAGGGTCCCCAGAGAGCCTCCTCCTTACATCAAAGTCCCCAGAGAGCCTCCCCCTTGCATCAGGGTCCCCAGAGAGCCCCCCCACTTACATCAGGGTTCCCAGAGAGCCCCCCTTACATTAGGGTCCCCAGAGAGCTTCCTCCTTAAATCAGGGTCCCCAGAGAGCCTCCTCCTTAAAATCAGGGTCCCCAGAGAGCCCCCAACTTACATCAGGGTTCCCAGAGAGCCTCTCCTCTCCTTGGGGTCCCCTGCAGAGACTCGGGGCTATGGGCCCCAGATTCGGGGCTATAGCCCCAAAAGCCATGCCCTAGCGACGCCACTGCCACCTTGTAAATATTTTAATTGCAGTCTTTTTAATCGTGATTGATCTTGTGCATTTGTGTAAATTGTTGATGCAATTGTCCCAGTTTCCCAAAATGGGTTAGTTTCTTGAGCCAATCAGTTTCTATTGCACTGCAGTGCTGTGACATATATTAGCACTGGGTCCTGGAGGACTTTAGCAGTGTGATTATGACCTTTCATAGCCCAAAAAAACTAGTGACACAGGAAATACTGTAGAATCAAAGAAAATTCCAACACTCCAACCCTCCAATTGCTCCCCTCATATGCTGGAATCAGGTTGTGGCTTGAAGTCCGTCACTCCTCTAGACATACAGTATCTAGGTATAATCCAAAAGAAAAACAGTGATGTCTTCACAGATATTCTAATGCCCCGTACACACGATCGGACATTGATCGGACATTCCGACAACAAAATCCATGGATTTTTTCCGACGGATGTTGGCTCAAACTTGTCTTGCATACACACAATCACACAAAGTTGTCGGAAAATCCGATCGTTCCGAACGCGGTGACGTAAAACACTTACGTCGGGACTATAAACTGGCAATAGCCAATTGCTTTCATCTCTTAATTTATTCTGAGCATGCGTGGCACTTTGTCCGTCGGATTTGTCTACACACGATCGGAATTTAAAGGATCGGATTTTGTTGTCGGAAAATTTTATAGCATGCTTTCAAACTTTGTGTGTCAGAAAATCCGATGGAAAAAGTCCGATGGAGCCCACACATGGTCGAATTTTCCAACAACACGCTCCGATCGCACATTTTCCTTCGGAAAATCCGACCGTGTGTAAGGGGCATTAGTGTGCGGCTTTTCCTTTGGATTTTACCAAGTGACACAGGAAGTTGCAAATATGCAAATGAAAAAATTGGTGTCACTCTGTTGGTTATGCGTTGAGGAAGGTCCATATAAAACAGAGTAGCTGAAAATAATTTTTGTTTTTCTAAGGGGACTTTTATCACATATGTAATTTAAATACTGTATACATGTGCAATTATCCCAATATGTAGGATTCCATGTGACCTTTTCTACGTTTTCAAATTCAAGTGTAGTTTTATTGGACTTTGAAAATAATTTGTTTTCAGAGAGAAGAGTCCTACCTGAAGAACCATAAAAAATCTACAACTTATGCATCAAATTGTAAAAATGATATACAAAAAAGAAAAAGATGTGCAACTACAATCACTGGAGGGCTTATCACTTAGCAAGAAGCAACTCAATCCTTTCATTTCCTGGCCTCCAAAAAAATGTTTAGCTGTTGCATGCTTACTTCATCAATATTTCCCAATGAAAAAATTATTGTGAAACGTACAGAACCACGAAAGTAAGTGCATGAAGGTCACACATGATATTTAGGACTTGTGCACATAGGCACTTGTTTGCCTAAGAACTGCTTTTCTCCGCAATACAAGTCCAATGGGTGTGCAAAAGCAGATTAGAACTAGGTCAGAAGCACTTCAAAATCATCTCAAACTGGTCTCAAATGCAAGCCAAATATATATGAATGGAAAACAGCCATACATTGCATTTTTGTTTTTGGGATATACTGTACTTCTAGAAGTCTACAAAATATGTACCATTCTGTGCAAGAAACTACCTATAATAACAAGTTTTAACTTACAATAAAAAAATAGTATTTTCTATAAGGTAGATTTTCAAGTAATTTTCTTTTATTTCCTATCATTGTCCTAGAGATGTTTATCTTTCAATTTCAATTGTATGACCTAGATGGTTTAAAAAGTAAAAAAAAATTAAAACTATTTTATGGAAAGTGTGTACTTACCATCACGATTTTGCATCTAGTACAGCCCTTTATGAAACCTGAGAAGCAAGTGATTTTTTGTAATGTTAGCGTTACACTTCACTGTATAATAGTTTTGATTGTGCTTCCTGTAGTCACAGAGTTGTGAAATTTCCACCGGTCTCCTTTCAATATGCTTCTTTATACTATAGGAAATGTGATAACATTTCTTTAACCTCTTGCAAACCCAAGTCAAGCAGTGACAGAAATGGCTTTTTAAATAATGTCATCTCCAACAGAATATTCACGGTTGCAAAGAAATGCAATAAGATGAAAAAACAAAACAGGCATTTGTGAAAATACATCAAAATTGTGGATATGCAAAATGAGAAATTTTGAAAGAATCTATCAGAGTGGCATCTTTTCAGAACAATATAATGAGCAGGAGAGACAGCTTTTGCGGGTTTCACTGGGATTGATTTACTAAAGGCAGTGCCGGGACAAGGTCACCTAGAGCCCAGGGCGAACATGCCAAACTGTGACCCCCCCAAGATGTATGAGCATTATGTGTCAGCAAAAATCCCCCTCCCCCCAAAAAAAATACTGGGCACTAATCTGCATAATTACCACCTAAGCATAAATCCCCCCTCCTCCCAGTACACATTCTCAATACAGCCCCCAGCCAGCACAAATCTCAGCCCCCTCCATTCCCCAAATCCCCCAGCACAAATGCCCGCCCCCCCCCCCAAAAAAAAATCACCCCCTCCTAGCAAAAATCCTCCACCCCTCAAATTTCCCCTCAGAATACACATTCTCTCCTCCCCGCTCCAAATCCCCCCCTAGCACAAATATCCCCCAATCATCCCTGCTAGCACGAATTTCCCCCCCCCCCCCCAAACAAAACTCCTAAATCTCCTAGCACAAATTATCTAAGTATCACCTCCTCTAGCACATACCCCCCAAATCAACCATCCTAGCACAAATCCTCTTCTACCATCCCCCTTCCAACACAAATCCCCCTGAATCATCACTCCTAGCACACACCCCCAAATGTCCCTGTTAGAAAAAATCGTACCCCCTTCTGCCCCCTCCCCAATTCCTCCTAACACAAATCCCCCCATCCACAATCTCCTGGCGGTGCCCCCCCCCCCCCCCACATGATATTACCGTGCCCAGCAGCCACCCCTCCTGCCCACCCCTTGTCCTGGACCTGAGGAGCAGAGAGTGTTGACTTAGAGGAGTGAATTATTTTGCAAACTGAATATTAGTGAATACGTTGAAGTTATGTTTACTAACATATGAATGAGTATTCAAACTGAGTGCACTTTACAAAGAGAACAGCTTCTGTTTCTTTAGAAATCATTCTCATTGTGTAGGAAGTAGTGGTGCAGATCACAGACATATATGTAAGTGGAAAAAACCACAAGAGATTGGTGGTCCATAACCTCCAGTACATGAAGTATAAAGAACATCTGCTGCTAATCTGTACACTGCAAAAGTTGAATTTTCATTTTGGGCTTTCACTTGTCATGAATTATAAACAGAAATATTCAAATTCATAGCAGTTAATGTTCTGAATAATTTTATTATTAGGAATTGGCGTTATACTGTACAATATGAACACACTTTAAAAAAAAAATAATGAAATACATGTAAACATTATATCAATACACAATTTCAGGCACTGGAAATGTGAGAGTTCCATTATAATGATACAACAGAAGTTTATTATTTACAAAGGGGTTAGGAGAAAAAAAATCTAGTAGTGAAGTGAGTATAATGACATCTGCCTTCATATCGCTGTCATCCAGGCAGGGCCGGCCCTACCATGGGACCCAATGGGACCATGGCTCCAGGCGGCATTTAACAGGGGTGGCCGCGGCAGCTAGGCCGGCAAGAAGTTACCGCCAGCCAGGAATCCAGGATCATCAGTCAACAAGAGACTCTGAGGACTCGGAGCAGAGCGGAGGCTGTGCTGTGCACTGTGCGGCGTGCGCTGTCTCCTGCACTGGTTGTTAGAATCTCCTGCCGCCCGGCGCCTATCAACCAGTGACGTCAGAGGCCACGGCCGCCCCAGCATTCACAGCGCTCAGCCTCCGCGCCAATCAATTGCTCCGCCCACCGTCTTCCATCTTCCATCTCCAGCATCACAGCGTGAGGGAAGGAAGGGCTGAGGAGAGCTGCCTGTGCGGCTGTGCCCGGCCGTGACAACGGTGACAAAATAGTAAGTTAATAAGTAAGTAGGGTGATCATTATAGGGGAAATCGATGGAGGGAAAAAGAATTGTGCACTCAGAAGAAAAGGCCTTTTCAATGCAATTGTGGAATCTGTAGCATATTCAGTACAGACTGTTAAAGCTAAAAAGGTTGTTATTAAAAAAAAAAAAAAAATTAATACAATTGTACATTTCTTTAAAAAAAAAAAAAAAAAAGTTTTTGCATCTACAGCTAGCATGAATATCTGTATCTGTCTTGATATCAGCTTCATGTAACCTCCTGGGCAGCAGCACTCAGACTGTGAGAGTGAATGGCAGCATATTGAGTCGATATTCAATAAGCAGCGAGCAGCGCTGATGACTAAACAGTATGTTGCTGCTCCTTTTATTGTTCAATAGCAGACTTTAGGTGGGGATCTGAGCCTTGTGGTGTTTATTAACTACTTGCCCTCCCAAAGATTTACCCCCCACCCCTCCCTCTTCATGACCAGGCCATTTTTTGCTTTTTGGCACTGCAATACTTTGACTGACAATTGCGCGGTCATGCAGCGCTGTACCGAAATAACATTTATATCATTTTTTTCACACAAAATAGAGCTTTCTTTGGGTGGTATTTGAAAACCACTGGGTTTTTTTTATTGTTTGCGCTATAAACCAAAAAAAAGACTGAAAATGTTGAAAAACAAACAACATTTTTACTTTCTGATATAAAACATTAATAATTAAATGTCTTCATAAATTTACGGCAACATGCATTCTGCTACATATTTTTGGTAAAAAATTTTTTTAAAAATCCCAATAAGCATATATAGATTGGTTTACGCAAACTATGGTATATATACTGGATTTTTTTTTTTGGGGGGGGGGCAGCATTTCATTCTTGGTCCCAGGCAGCACCATGTCTTGGGCCGGCACTGTATCCAGGATTCATTGGTCTTTTTCTCTGGATGCTAATATTTATTCTGTGGCACCGACCTTTGTAAATGGAAGCAGGTTGAGTGTCAGATATTTCAGACAAATGTAGATGGAGCATGGAACAACATTTCCCATAAATCTCCAATAAATCTAAATCCTTGCAGCTTTATAAAACAGGTTGCTCATAGTGTTCTGTTCTGCTTTTGAGCATTTCTTCACTATTACTTCATCTACAATGACGTATTCATAAATATTATTACTAAATTGTTGTATGTAAAAAAAACATTTCTCACTCTCCTTCAATTGGCATACTGTAGCTTAGTATAGAAGGAAAATAAATGCAAAATGCTGAAAACAGAGCATTCATGGAGATGAATAAAGGAGTAGAGAGTTCATCCTCCTCTGCAGAAGACTGATGAAATTATCAAAGTCCTTGCATTAAGGTAAAAAAAACATTTTCTATTTCTATTTCTGCTGCTGTCAATCAGATGCAGTGAGGAGGAAGTGGGGAGCGCAGCTCCATAGACACACAGCTTGGGAGCGCGCAGGCACTGTATGCCTGCATAGCAAATGGCTTGCTATGGGGACACACAAAGAAGAGGAGGAGCCAATGAGCCCTGCTGAGGAGGATCGGGGCTCCTCCTGTGTGTTCCCTAGGTGTGTTCTAACTGTGAGGGGATAGGACTGACTGGGGGAGGAGACATATCGTTGTTCCTACTTAGTAGGAACAAACGATATGTCTCTCTTTGCTGAACAGGGATTTGTGTGTTTACACACACAAATCCCCATGCTGACTCTCGTGCACACGATCTTGCGTTACTAGCAGCGATCGTGCCCGCCGACCACGCGCATCGGGTCCCTCGCCGTGCAGTGAGCGCACACCCTCTGGCAAAAGTTTTGCAAAGTGAACGTTCATTTAGGTCACTGAATGAGTGCGCTCACTCATAGCTCCCAACTGTCCCTGATTTCGAGGGACTGTCCCTGATTTGGAGAAATGTCCCTCTGTCCCTCTTTCCTCCTCATTTGTCCCTCATTTTGGTCTGATCTATATAGTTGTGTATAAAATGCACTTTTTATCTTTCAAAAAGTGTTTCCCAGTGCTAAACCTTTCATCCAATTTCTAAATTGCTGCTTTTGTACATTTTGCAAGCCAATATAAAGGAATAGTAGTGGTAAAAAAAAGCACTTGGATTTAAATAACCTTATTTTTGGTTAATTCTCCATAAAAGGGGTGTGACAGGGGACGTTTCTTATGTCTACATATGTTTGTTAATAGGTGTTCCTCATTCCTATCTCAAAATGTTGGGAGGTATGTGCTCGCTTATTTTAATCATCTGACCACGTGCAGGCATCAATCCAATTTTTTTCAAAAAAGGACTGTTTTTTTTACTTTGTAAGGGCATGCATGGTATGTAACGTGTAAGAATAAAATGTATAGGTGTTTATTACCTCTCACTGAGAACACAGCTCTTCTTTTGAGAATATTCCTGTCTGCTTTTCTCATCAGTGGGATGGTGTCAGCTTGGTCTAGGCACTAACAAGGGTCAGCATCTACTTCCTAGGTTAAAAGTGAGACTAATGCCACGTACACACAAGCGGACTTTTTGACCGGACTGGTCCGACGGCCTATCTGACGGACTTTTGGCGGACTTCCGACGGACTTTCCTAACGAATGGACTTGCCTATACACGATCACACCAAAATCTGAAGGATTCGTACGTGATGACGTACGACCGGACTAAATTAAGGAAGTTGATAGCCAGTAGCCAATAGCTGCCCTAGCGTCAGTTTTAGTCCGTCGGACTAGCAGACAGACGAGCGGATTTTTCGACCGAACTCAAGTCCGTCGGAAATATTTGAAACATGTTTTGTTTCTAGGTCCGTCAAACTTTTGGGAAATAAAAGTCCGCTGGAGCCCACACCCGATCGACTTGTCCGACGGAGTCCGGTCCGCCGGACCAAGTCTGCCGGAAAGTCCGCTCGTGTGTACGCGGCATAAGAGATAACATAATCCTGTAAATACTGGTGTCCATGCGGTTCTTGGCTGCCAAACGCAAATGGGCCCCCTGCTGCAGCCTTTCATCTTCTGACTTGCTATAAAGTTCCACTGGTGCACTCTGATCAGAGAATCCAACTGCCTGCAGAAGATTGATGACATTATCAAAGTCCTTGCATTAATGTAAAAAAACGTTTTCTATTTCTATTTCTTCTGCTGTCAATCAAATGCAGTGAGGAGGAAGTGGGGAGTGCAGCTCCATAGACACACAGCTTGGGAGCGCACAGACACTGTATGCCTTTATAGCAAATGGCTTGCTATGGGGACAAACAAAGAAGAGGAGGAGCCAATGAGCCCTGCTGAGGAGGATTGGGGCTGCTCTGTGCAATACAACTGCACAGAGCAGGTAAGTATAAGATGTTTTTTATTTTATTTAAATTGTTTTTTTTAGTAACACTTTAAAGAACGCTGATTCTACAGGAGTTTTCTGTTTTCCCTGTAGAAGCAGCTCAATGTTATCTTATGTGTCCATGCACATTAGAACGTTTTAGAAGCATATTTTAAGCACAGTGTATAGAGATAGGAAAAAAAACGTTCTGGTTTGCGTTGTTGATTGGAGCTTTCCGAAAGAAAAACGCTAAATGCGTACAAAAACAATCTATATAAGTGTTTTGTTTTTTTAAGCCCAGTGGGTATGGAGACTTATACAGCTCAGCAAAGCTGGCCCCTACAATCAGCACAAATAAAAACTCAATTGTGATTCTTTAGTGCTACTTTTGTGCTCTTTGGTGCCGTAAAAATGTACATTTGTGCTGCTTTTATTTCTAAGATATTAGCAATTTTATTTTTCTAGATGATGAGATCACCCAGCCCCCCTATAACAGCCAAAAGACACAAAACTGGGCTGGTTGGTTAGTGCTATGTTTGTGCTGCTACAATTTTTATTTGTGTTGCTATGGTTTTTAAGTTATTATAGCTTGTTTTTATTTGATCAATCCCCACCCACATTGCACCCCATGTTATTAAGCCAAAAAAACATATATACCATTTGTTAGTGCTATGTTTATGCTGTTTTGTGCCATACAAATTTAAATTTGTGCTGCTTTTATTTTTTAGATATTAGGTTTTTTCCAGACGATGACATCACCCAGCCCCCCTACAACAGCCAAAAGACATGAAACCAGACTGGTTGGTTAGTGCCACATTTATGCTGGTTTGCGCCATTTAAATCTCTGTTCTATCTTTTACCATTTTTGCATTATTAATGAGTTAATAAAGGTCACTCAGCCCCCCTACAACAGCCAAGAGACATGAAACTGGGCTGGTTGCTGAGTGACACATTTGTGTTGGTTTGTGCTGTTTAAATCTCTGTTCTATCTTTTATAGTTTTTGTGTTATTAATGATTTATTAAAGATCACCAAAGGTCACCCAGCCCCCCTACAACAGCCAAAAGACATGAAACCAGACTGATTGGTTAATGCCACGTTTGTGCTGGTTTGTGCCATTTAAATCTCTGTTCTATCTTTTACCATTTTTGCATTATTAATGAGTTAATAAAGGTCACTCAGCCCCCCTACAGCAGCCAAGAAACACGAAACTGGGCTGGTTGCTGAGTGCCACATTTGTGCTGGTTTGTGCTGTTTAAATCTCTGTTCTATCTTTTATAGTTTTTGTGTTATTATGATTTATTAAAGATCACCAAAGGTCATCCAGCCCCCCTACAACAGCCAAAAAGACAGGCAACTAGGCTGGTTGGTTAGTGCCACGTTTGTGCTGGTTTGTACTGCTAATATTTAAATTTGTGCTGTGATGTTTTTTTAGTTATAACAGCTGATTTTATTTTGATCAAACCCCACCCACATTTCACCCCATGTTATTAAATCTTAAAAGCAAATATACCATTTGTTAGTACTAGGTTTGTGTTGTTTTGTGCCATACAAATTTAAAATTGTGCTGCTTTTATTTTTAAGATATTAGCAATTCTTTTTTTTTTCAGCTGATGACCTCACCCAGCCCCCTACAATAACCAAAAGACTTGAAAACGGGCTGGTTGGTTAGTGACACATTTGTGCTGGTTTGTGCTATTTAAATCTCCATTCTATCTTCTTTTAGTTTTCAGTTACTAATGATTTATTAAAGGTCACCAAAGGTCACCCATCCCCCTACAACAGCCAAAAGACACAAAACAGGGCTGGCTGGTTAGTGCCACGTTTGTACTGATTTGTGCAGTTTTACTCTCCATTCTATCTCCTTTTGTTTTTCAGTTATTATTGATTTATTAAGGTCACCAAAGCTCACCCAGCCCCCCTACAAGAGACAAAAGACATGAAACTGGGTTGGTTGGTGCCGCCTCTTTGCTGGTTTATGCTGCTTTAATCTCAGTTCTACCGCTTTTTGTTTTTCGGTTATTTACTATTTATTAACCGCTTCAGCCCTGGAAGATTTTACCCCCCTCCTGACCAGATCACTTTTTACAATTTGGCACTGCGTCGCTTTAACTGACAATTGCGCGGTCATGTAATGCTGTACCCAAACAATTTGTGTCCTTTTTTCCCCACAAATATAGCTTTCTTTTGGTGGTATTTGAACACCTCTGCAATTTTTATTTTTTGCGCCATAAACAAAAAAAGAGCGACAATTTTGAAAAAAAAAAAACAATATTTTTTACTTTTTGCTATAATAAATATCCCCAAAATTAAAAAAAAAAAAAAAGTCTTAATCAATTAAGGTCAATATAAATTCTTCTACATATTTTTGGTAAAAAAAATCACAATAAGCGTATATTGATTGGTTTGCGCAAAAGTTATAGCGTCTGCAAACTATGGGAAAGATTTATGGAATTTTTATGGCATTTTTATTATTATTTTTTTTTTTACTAGTAATAGCGGTGATCTGCGATTTTTATTGGTACTACGACATTGCGACGGACAGATCAGACACTTTTGACACATTTTTGGGACCATTGACATTTATACAATGATCAGTGCTATAAATATGCACTGATTACTATGTAAATGTCCCTGGTAGGGAAGGGGTTAACACTAGGGGCAATCAAGGGGTTAAATGTGTGTTTCCTAGGTGTGTTCTAACTGTGAGGGGATAGGACTGACTGGGGGAGGAGACATATGGTTGTTGCTACTTAGTAGGAACAAACGATATGTCTCCCCTGACAGAACATTGATTTGTGTGTTTACACACACAAATCCCCATGCTGGCTCTCGTGCATGCGATCACGTGTGGCTGACGGCGAACGTGCCCGCCGGCCACGCGCATTAGAACCCCCGCTGTGCAGGAGCATGTACCTTCTGGCAGCTCTGGCGCGCACCCAGTGGTGCCATTGTGCCGCAGTATATCTACGTAAGTTAGTCGGGAGCCGGCTAAAGGTCACCAAAGGTCACCAAAGGAACACATGAAACTGGGCTGGTTGGGGGTGTGGTTACACGATGGCGGAGTGAGAGAGTGAGAGAGCGAGGACGCCAGCTGGAGCTCCGCTCGTACCGTTTATCGGAACTACCTGATCTTACTATACAGCCCATTCGTACAGCCTGATCGCCTGCCTATATTTTTGGTGGGGGAGATGCCAAGAGGATCTAGAGGATCCAGACGAGCAGCGAGGAAACCCTCTGGCAGTGGTCCAGTAAACCTCTCACAGGCTACTATCCTGTACAAGTTCTTACACTCCTTGAGCGGCTAGAGGACAAAACGGAGTCAGACTCTCAGAACGGGGATTTGCGAGACCTGCAGTATCTTCCTCCTGCCCCCACTGCCAACCCTGACACCAATGCAGACATGATCTCCAGCGAACACGTTTTAACAATGCATACAGGTGAGCTTACATGGGACATGGCATTACAACCAGAGATAGCAATGGGATGGGGATCACTAGGATGGTAATAAGGTAGTAACTGTTTATAGATTAAGATGATTGTGATATGACTGCGATACAAGGATATGATATGGAAACATGTAAAAAGGTTACAAGGCTATGATATAAGGATAAGACTCGGTGTGGGTTTTTTTTTCTCTTGCCTGTTTATATACTGTTGGCTGAGTGAGTCAAAGGGTATATGAGCAAGTGAGTAAGTATGTACCTATGCATATATGTATGTAGGTACATATGCGTAGTGGAAGATTCTTGCTTGAACCTGAGACTGTGCGCATGACTCATCTAGAAGAGTATATGGAATGATGTAATGCGTGTAACTGAGGGATAGATACATGCTAAGCCAATGTTCTAGAAAAAAAGAAGAAAAATAATTGCGCTTAAAAAATATCTAAAATGTGATGAAAAAGCAGCGATATCTAAAATGTGACACAAACACATAACATAAGCAATTAAAAATAGCCCATGGGCTGAGCGGTATCATCGCGCCACCTCCCACTGTCGCTGTACATCTAACAGGACGAGCTATCTGTGGTCATCCGGCCGGTGCCACAGTCTGTTCTTCCATCTGATGATGCTGATTGTCTTATTTTACATGTGAGTGTTTATACTTTTTTCTAAAATAAATTGCTATCGGATTTTACACTATGGGAGCCCTCCCTTTCTTTTCTCCTATGATGACATTGCTTTGCTGAGGGCTGAGCCCCCTTCCTGTGGACCCATCCATCTCCATCCCAACACCTGATGTCCCTTCCAGTTTCCATTTCCATCTTCGCTCCTAGAAAGTTCGGACCACTAGGATCTCAAAAGCCCTTTTAGACCCTCTGTAATGGGGGGTCATGGGGTTCTGGTAAGCGGCCAGGCTCTTACTGTCGGTGGTGGTTCCACACATCTGAGGCTCCATGCGGTTGAAAAACCCGTGATTGCTATTTCACTATTTTTGGGTTCTTCTTATGGACTATTTTTAATCATTCACAATGATTTTCTAAAATATTCATTTTGTTTGGACTTTATTTTTTACATTTGTTTGCACTGATTGTGATATATTATTGCACACATGGTTTATGTATTCATTTACACAGGTTGCATTTAGTGGTTTTGGTGTGACTATTTGGCCACACATTCACTATTTTATATAGCGCGAATCATCCAATTTTTTCTAAGCCAATGTTCTCACTGAGGTCAGTGGAAACTAAGATAACTTGTCTTTTAATGACCTCCACCGTATGAATGCCTGAGGCTAGGCTGCGACTGGAGGTCCAGGGAAGGGGGGGTGTAAACCGAATCCATCTTGACGCTCCAGGCAGCTGGATGTTGGCGGCAGGCTCTATATACATATAAGTGTGAGTTTAAATATATATTTAAATGTATTCATGAAGAGGGGTTTCCTTTTCTTTTCTTTTTTTTTTTTTTAAGGAGGTGGTGGTAAAAGCCTTTTTTCCACTGTATAATATAGGTACTAAGCTAGCCCTACTTCTGGTCTCTGTCCGATATGATTGATATATGTTTTGACACTTCAGTCCGCAGGCTATTAGTATAGAGGCTCGGTACTGTTGACATGCAATATGGTCTGAGCGGCTCCTCCCCTGGTGTCGCGTTTCTACTTCCCTTTATATAGGTTTTTGCCTCCCAGTGCTCTTCCTTTCTAGATCTTATCTGGGAAAGAACCGCAGGGGTGAGCAGGCTCAATAGAGCGCCACTTTAGTTAATTGCTGAGTATCCCTTTTTTTTTTTTATGTGTGTTTTGTTTTGTTTTTTGTCTGTCCCCTCTCTGCTGGTGCACAGGTTGTAGATCCTGGGTTTCATTATGACTAATATACGTTGTCTATCCTTAAATGTCAATGGGCTGAATATACTGGAGAAGCGTACAACAGTTTTACGTGAACTTTGGCGTATGCGGACACAAGTCGCATTTATACAAGAAACCCATTTTCAATTAGGGAAGATACCAAAATTTCAGAATGATTGCTACCCACATGTATTTCATAGTAAAGCCCCTGATTCTAAGATGAGGGGGGTGAGTATCCTGCTTTCTGGGTCGATCCCATGGTCTCTTGTTGACCAGAGGAGCAACCAAGATGGACGTTATGTGTTTCTTAAGGGAGATCTGTCCGGCCGCCAAGTTACTTTAGCTTCTATCTATCTACCTAACCATGCACAGGTGAGCTGTCTAGATGAAATTCTCAATACTCTACAAGGTTTTATGGAAGGGGGACTGATACTGGGTGGAGATCTCAACGTGGCTCTTAGACGCTTCCAAGTCTTCCTCATATCTATCTTATTCATATCTTATTTAGTGTAAAAAAAGCCCTGGTAGATATCTGGTGAGTCCAGCACCCAAGTGAGCGGGACTATAGTTTTTATTCGGTACCACGATAGCTACTCTCAAATTGATTATGTAATGATATCCCAATCTCTATTACCAGTGGTAGTGAGCTCTTCAATTGGTATACAGACTGTGTCTGACCATGCCTCATCGGTTATAGATCTTCAGCCGGACAAGTCTGGAACTAGATCATGGATGTGGAAACTTAACGAATCTCTGGTACAAGAAGGTCCACTTCAAAATGACTTCTTTGGAAATGACCAGAATTTTTACTGATAATGATACAGAGGACATTTCTCCATTTACAATATGAGAAACGCATAAATGTGTTATGCAAGGTCTGCTGATTCAAAAGGCAACTGAACTGCGGAAAAATAGGCAAGCTGTTTTCCAAACCCAATTAAACCTGGTTGCAAACTTAGAATCTAAGCATAAAAAATCACTTTCTCAGTCTATAGCAGTAGACCTTAGAGTGGAGCGAGAAAAACTGACCTCTTTGCTCAGACACGATACCAATATATGGACACTAAGGGCCAGGAACATACATTATGAACATGGGAATAAATCGGGCAAACTGCTGGCCCATTCACTTAGGGAAATTTCCCAGAGAAATGATGTCCCATATATCGATTCTGACAGAGGGAAACGTCACTTTTTATCCAGGGAAGTTGCAGAGGTCTTTCGAGAGTATTATCTATCCCTTTATAATTTGTCGACTAATTTATCTACTGACCAGCTGGTACAAAAGCAACAATTAATTCAGGATTAGCTTTCCTCCTCGGGCCTACCATCAATACCTGACGATGAGTCCGAATCATTGAATGTTCCAATCTCATCTGGTAAATATTTTAGGGCGATTAAGACGTTTAAGCCTCATAAAGCTCCAGGCCCAGATGGGTACACGATTGCCTACTATAAGGCATTTGCTCCAATTTTAGCTCCTAGATTTACAAAAGCATTTAACTCTGTTCTGGAAGATCGGCCTATACAGACAGACAATCTAAGGGCACATATTACAGTGATCCATAAGGAGGGTAAGGACCGTGCCCAATGTATGAATTATTGACCTATCTCTCTATTAAACGTGGATTAAAATGTTTTACACAGATACTAGCATCAAGATTACAACCTCACCTTCAAAATGTCATCCATCCTGATCAAGCTGGGTTTATGCCTACTAAGGAGGCAAAGGATAATACTTCTAGAGCCTTAGATATTATCCATTTGGCTCATCTTCGTAAAACACCCTTATGTTTGCTATCCTCCGATGCAGAAAAGGCTTTTGACAGGATGGATTGGACATTTTTGAAGGAGACGTTAACCTATATCGGTGTGAGGAAGGCGTTTAGTAAATGAATAGAGGCTATATACTCGATTCCATTCTGCAGCTGTTAGAATCAATGAGGTGACCTCTCTGTACTTTAATTTGAGTAACGGCACAAGACAAGGATGTCCCCTATCCCCACTGATCTTTATACTAACCTTAGAACCATTCCTGCAATATGTTTGAGGAAGTACTGATATCCAGGGCTTCTTAAATGGCAAGTCCGACCATAAAATTGCGGCTTTTGCGGACGACATATTGTTTTTTATTACATCTCCAGAAACCACGTTGCCAAATTTATTAAGCGAGTTTAATCGGTATACTGTACTTTCGAATTTTAAAATCAATATCCAAAAATCAGAACTGCTTAATATTACATTGGCCCCTTCACGTGTGCAAGCTCTTCACTCTTCATTCTCTTTCCCATGGGCATCTTCGCACCTGACAGACCTAGGGGTAAAATTAATTTCCTCAGTAGATAAAATATTTTTAGCTAATTTTCCACTGATACTACGGGAACTATCCTCTGATTTGGAGAGATGGAATAAAGGTCCTTACAAATGGATGGGCAGGAATGCTATTCTTAAAATGAATATCCTACCAAGGCTATTCTATCTCTTTCAGACTTTACCAATAGCCTTTTTTTAAATCAGTACGCAGTGTCTTCATCAGATTTATCTGGGAAAAAAAGCATCCACGTCTATCCTATCACTACTTGGCTATCCCCAAAACCCAGGGAGGTATGGCTTTTCCAGGCCCGATACTACCAGGCAGTGCACCTTGCTAGGGTACTAGCTTGGTGTAGAGATGTGGGACATAAAGCCTGGGTAGTGATTTAACAATCTTGCACTGAGATCCCACTTCAATGTGTGCCATGGTTATGGTCAAGATCACTTGGAACCCTACGGCATTATCCACTTATAGTGGGCAACACTGAGAGTAGTGCAACAAAGCCATCTTTTTTTCCAAGACAGATGGGGAAATTACTGGGCTTTACCCAGTATTGGGAAATCCGGCATCTCCCCCAGGCCATACAGATAGCCATTTTAAACAAACTTTGAGACAAGGTAAATTTTGTCTAGCTGATTACTGTAACGACACCCCGAGTATGAAAGGGGTTAAAGTCGTTTAGGACATTCCATACCCAAACACAAAGGCAGCTACCGAACACTCCAATCAGCCGAACAATGAATCCATACAAATAATCCACCCCAAAAACGAGACACGGCTCTGTCTTCAGGGTCAAGCAGGAATCAATTAACTTATTATAACACATGGACACAACACATAAAATAACTCAGAGACTCTTCCCCCCCACCCTTGGAAAAGAGGGCGGGTTAAACTGTCCAATGACAATGGACACACAGGTCAGGTGTGTTTAACGTCTCATGAATACACAGTGTTAGCAGGGAAAGCTGTTGGAAGAATCCCCCCTCCCTCCAATGCAATACACATCCTGTGATCCAAGGCAGACAAACACAAACCCTCCAATGCAATACACATCCTGTGATCAAAGACAGACAAACACAAACCCCCCAATGCAATACACATCCTGTGATCCAAGGCAGACAAACATAATAGAACATTGGTTTGCAGGAGGCTGGCATTCAGTCCCCTCCAAAAGTCTCTCTCTCCCGTCTAGGTCTGTCACATTTCTCCCCTTACGGCAGGAGACTAACACAGGAGGAGACCCCAGACGGGTTGACTCTGAAGTTAGTCAGTAGTTCCAGTCCTCTAATGCTGGTATCCACACCGTACCCCAAACAAATTGTTCCAAACAGATCATTACTTACCCAGCCAACCTCTGGGGAGAGGCCTGGACTGGCCCTTCTCCCTGTAGTCTTTTCAGCCGCTGGAGAGAAGACAGGGTGACTGGGCTCACGCCATCATGCTGTTGGGGATCTGGGCACGGATAGTCACTGGGTTGGCTTCAGCAGGGCCTATTGGGGCGTAAGCAGAAATGAGGGGGGCCAAATCATTCCCCAGTAGTACATCCGCTGGCAAATCCTTCATCACCCCCACATTCACGTGTCCCGAACCAACCCCCCAATCCAGGTGAACACGGGCAACGGGTAGCCGGAAAATGGTGCCTCCCGCTACCCTTACGACTACAGTGTCCCCAGTGTGTTGGCTCTCTGGGATGAGGTTCTTCCATAGTAGGGTCATGGTGGCACCAGTATCACGTAGGCCATTGGCTACCTTTCCATTAACCCGGACGGTCTGCCTGTGTTGCTGCCGGTTGTCCTGGTTAGCTGCTTGAACTAGATCAGCCTCGTGCAGGACACCCCAACGTTCTTCCTCCTCAATGCAGTGAGCCGCATGGCATGGATGTGCGAGGATTCCCCCCTGCTGGCTTTCTCCTCGAGTGGGACTGCCTGGCTGGATTCAATGGACAGTCTGGCTTTTTGTGCCCTAGCTGTTTACACCCGAAACACCTGAGGGGTTGTGAGTAGTCCTGGCAGTTGAACCTGGGCTGCCGAGAATAAGTGGCCACTGGAGGTGGTGCTGTAGGGCGGTACAACTGTGGTTTATAGGCACCAGTTGGAGGGGGTGCCGCTGATCGATAATCCACCCGAGCTGTTGTCTTGACCACAGGGTTATCCAGTTTGCAGGCATCTGTGTATTCGTCCGCTAGGCAAGCTGCTTCAGGCAAGGTGAAAGGTTTTCGGTCCCGGACCCACTCTCTGACTTCTGGAGACAGCTTGTCAAAGAAGTGCTCCAGCAGGAACAGCTGCAGCACCTCTTCCCCGGATACTGCTTGGCATCCAGCGACCCAGTGGGATGCCGTGCGGTGTAGGCGGCATGCCCACTTGGTATATGAGTCTCCAGTCCGCTTGCTCGTCTCTCGGAACCGCCTCCGGTATGCCTCCGGTGTGATGGCATACCTGGCCAAAAGTGCTTCTTTTACCAGCCCATAGTTCATAATATCCTCGTCTGAGATGGCCCTAAACGCTTCACTGGCCCGGCCGGACAATTTCCCAGACAAAATGGTAACCCATTCCTCTGTGGGCACCCGGTGTAGGGCACATTGCCATTCAAAATCTGCAAAGTACCCATCAATCTCCCCTTCTGCTTCAATTAAGTTTTTAAAAGCAGCAAAATGTACCTTTCTCCTTTCAGTTGGTGCTGTTGTGTCTCCCGCTGCTGCAGCATCTCTTTGCTGTAGCCAATTTGCATCAACAGCCGCTATAACTCGGTCTATGATCTCCGCTGTAGGGTTAGGGCCATAATGTGCCAGTCTTATGTTAACAGCCCGATCAAAACTTGCCTCTTCCGGTGTCCTGTCTGTTACGCTGGGCCTTTCGATTATGTTGGGTCTTTCAGCTCTATCCATTTTGACTAGTTCGCCAATAATGTCCCTCTTCTTACGGTTGTTGGCTGGATGGCCCCGGTTCTCCAGTAAGTCCTTGAGGGTAGAGAGCTTTAGCCGTTCATACTGTGCTTCCATTGTCCTGTGTCCTCTTGTAGCTGTCCTTCTGGGCTGTGGGAATGATCCCGCTGCTAGCCACCAGTGTAACGACACCCTGAGTATGAAAGGGGTTAAAGTCGTTTAGGACATTCCATACCCAAACACAAAGGCAGCTACCAAACACTCCAATCAGCCTAACAATGAACCCATACAAATAATCCACCCCAAAAACGAGACACGGCTCTGTCTTCAGGGTCAAGCAGGAATCAACTAACTTATTATAACACATGGACACAACACATAAAATAACTCAGAGACTCTTCCCCCCCACCCTTGGAAAAGAGGGCGGGTTAAACTGTCCAATGACAATGGACTTACAGGTCAGGTGTGTTTAACGTCTCATCAGTACACAGTGTTAGCAGGGAGAGCTGTTGGAAGAATCCCCCCTCCCTCCAATGCAATACACATCCTGTGATCCAAGGCAGACAAACACAAACCCTCCAATGCAATACACATCCTGTGATCAAAGACAGACAAATACAAACCCTCCAATGCAATACACATCCTGTGATCCAAGGCAGACAAACATAATAGAACATTGGTTTGCAGGAGGCTGGCATTCAGTCCCCTCCAAAAGTCTCTCTCTCCCATCTAGGTCTGTCACAATTACCTTGAAGAATCTAGGCTGAAGACTAGGGCGGAAATACAGTTGCTGTTTAATCCACCACTGGATTCGTGGCAGATGCAGCAACTTACTCATTTTCCTAGCTCTCTTCTTCGCAGGGAGAGGTCAGACTGTCCAAACACACCTTTGGAAAATCTATGTTTGATAGAAGCTCCCTCTGCTCATGGGGTATCTGAGGTTTATAAATTGCTAACACATCCGCCTGAGGGCTCTGTCCTGGGATTCCTCCAGAAATGGGAAAGAGACTTGGACATTATACTCTCCGAAGAGCAGCAAGGTTATATTCTATACTTTGCCCATTATTCCTCAATGGCTAGTAAATATCAAGAGCTGTGCTACAAAATTCTTACACGGTGGTATAAAGTTCCATCACTGCTGCAGAAAATCTATCCGGAAAGGACAAATACTTGCTGGCGTTGTGGAGAGGCAGAGGATACAATGCTCCATATTTTCTGGTCTTGTCGGAAATTGAAAGAATTCTGGTCTAAAGTGCGAGATATCATAGGACAGTTAACTGACCACGATCTGGGATCTGATCCTGCCAGGTATCTTCTTCATCTCTCAGACCTTTCAAAGCGTAAATATAGAAACTCAATGATCATTCATCTTTTGAATGCAGTGAAGGCATGTGTTCCAGCCCTATGGAAGCAGGAATCACCTCCCTTGATCTCACTGTGGCTCAAAAAAACAGTTGACATACATGCTATGGAAAAAAGTATCGCAATTATGCAAGGTAAAGAGGAGAAATTTAATAGAAAAATGGACACAATGGTCCCTTTTTGTCTGCTCTAGGGAATATGGCTGTGCACTAGTGGAGGGGGGATAGAGTTTTTTTTTTTTTTTTAGTGTATAGTTAGGACAGCATAGGTCAAAGTCTATACAATTATTAGAATTATAAAATAAGAAATGTGACTCTCGATACTTTGTATATCTACCAAAAATAGAACCGAATTTTGGTATCATATATTTTGTGGTACGCATGCAATTGAATTATGTTCTTTTGCTTGTATAAAAAATTTTAAAATAAAACACAGAATCTAAAAAAAAAAGAAACTGGGCTGGTTAGTTAGTGCTGCGTCTGTGCCGGTTTGTGCTATTAAAATTATTTTTTGTGCTGCTTTGATTTTATAATTGTAACAGTTTGTTTTTATTTGATCAAACCACACCCAATTTGCATCCCATGTTATTAGATACTGTAACAAATACACCATTTATTTGTGCTGTATTTGTGCTAATTTATGCAAACATTTACATTTGTGCCAGTTTGGTTTTGAAGATACAGGCAGTTCCTGGATTACAAACAGGATAGGTTCTGTAGGTTTGTTCTTAAGTTGAATTTGTATGTAAGTTGGAACAGATACATTTTTTTAGTGTAACTCCAGCCCAAATCTTTTTTAATGTTTTGGATAGCATAGGGATGGGTTACCACCCCTGTAACGTTTGTTTTGCTGTCTGTGCCCCTGTTCAGAGGATTTCACCTCACTTTCTGTCCCTGTGATCATTGGATTTTGAACATTTTGGGTTGTTGTGGAAACAAGGATTGGGATTGGTGATAAAGCTTCAGTGGAGACACCCTTTTCCATGATCACTCTTACAGGAGTAAATTTCCTTTCCTAGGGGTAGATTTCCTTTCACTTCCTGTTGTTTCCCTCCATTTGTAAGTACGAGTCATATGTAAGTCGGATGTATGTAACTCGATAACTTCCTTTATTATGCATTATATTTAATCAAACCCCACCCCCGTCCACTTTGCACCCCATGTGATTAAATCTGAAAACAAATAACATTTGTGTTGGTTTGGTTTTGGAGATAGTGTGCATTATATTTGATCAAACCCCTTCCACATGTTAGAATCACATGCTAACAATTTCTCCTTCAGACAGACAGCACTTCTTCAGCGGTCTAAAACCATTCTTTCAGATACAAAATGAGAGTCCTATGTGAAAAAGATAACTTTGATTTTTATGTATAAATGTAAAGGAGAATTCAAAGTTGTACTTTAAATCTATTGTGAATTGCTACTGCTAGGCCAGAGTGTGGAAATTCTACAATTCAACACTTTATACAAATGTTTGTGAGAAGTATAATATATACAGTCATGACCAAAAATATTGGCACCCTGCATTTCTGTCAGATAATGCACCACTTCGTCCAGAAAATTGTTGCAGTTATGAATGTTTAGGCATTCTCATGTTTATTTCTTTTGTTTGTATTGGTATGACACAAAAAAGTGGAGAAACAAAAAGCCAAATCTGACACATTCCACGCAAAACTCCAAAATGGACTGAACAAAATGATAAAAATATAACTGAAATCAATCGCTTCTTGTAATCATCAATGAATTTCTTACACCTCTCTACTGGAATTTTGGACCGCTCTTCTTTCGCCAACTGCTCCCAGTCTCTCGGATTGGAAAGATTCATTTTCTCAACTGCTGTTCTGAGATCCCTTCACAGGTGCTCTATGGGATTTAGATTTGGACTCATTGCTGGCCAGTTCAGTACTCACCAGCCATTTGTCTTAAACCATTTCTGGGTGCTTATTGATGTGTGCTTTGGATCGTGGTCCTGCTGTAAGATCCAAGACCCATGACCTCTGGCGGAGACACAACTTTTTGACACTGGGACCAACATTGCACCCTTGAATTCCTTGGTAGTCTTTAGATTTCATAATGCCATGCACATGGTCAAGACATCCAGTGCCTGAAGCAGCAAAGCAACTCCAAAACATCAGTGAACCTCCATTATGTTTGACTGTAGGGACTGTATTTTTTTATTCAACCACCTGCCTACTGGGTACTTATACCCCTTTTCTAACCAGGCCAATTTTCAGCTTTCAGTATGCTCACACTTTGAATGACAATTACTCAGTCATGCAACACAGTACCTATATGAAATTTTTGTCCTTTTTTTCACATAAACAGGGCTTTCTTTAATCACCACTGTGTTTTTTATTTTTTGCACTATAAATAAATAAATGTTATACAATGCAAATTAGTAATTTTTCTTCATATATTTTTACCAAAATTTTTACCGCTATATTTCGTTGGTAAAAATAACCCAGATCATTGTATATTATTTGGTGTAGGTTATAGAGTCTACAAGCTATGGTGCCAATCACTAAAAAATTAAACACACCTGATGTACTGATGGCCTCTCTCATTTCTTGGGACACTAACAAGCCAGGACAGTACAAATACCCCCCAAATGACCCCTTTTTGGAAAATAGACATTCCAAGGTATTTATTAGGTGAGTTTTTTTAAGTTGTAATTTTTTCCCACAATTCTTTGCAAATTAAAGATTTTTTTTCACACAATTATCATATTAACAGGTTATTTCTCTCAAATGGCATATGCATACTTGCAACTACACTCCAAAACACATTCTGCTATGCCTCCTGAGTATGGCAATACCACATGTGTGAGACTTTTTCACAGCCTAGCCACATAGAGAGGCCATACATGCAAGGAGCACTGTTAGGGGTTCTAGGGACATACAGTCAGGTCCATAAATATTGGGATATTGACACAATTCTAATCTTTTTGGCTCTATACACCACCACAATGGATTTGAAATGAAACGAACAAGATGTGCTTTAACTGCAGACTTTCAGCTTTAATTTGAGGGTATTTACATCCAAATCAGGTGAACGGTGTAGGAATTACAACAGATTGTATATGTGCCTCCCACTTTTTAAGGGACCAAAAGTAATGGGAGAGATTAACAATCATCCATTAAACTTTCACTTTTTAATACTTGGTTGTAAATCCTTTGCAGTCAATTACAGCCTGAAGTCTGGAACGCATAGACATCACCAGACTCTGGGTTTCATCCCTGGTGATGCTCTGCCAGGCCTCTACTGCAACTGTCTTCAGTTCCTGCTTGTTCTTGGGGCATTTTCCCTTCAATTTTGTCTTCAGCAAGTGAAATGCATGCTCAATCGGATTCAGGTCAGGTGATTGACTTGGCCATAGCATAACATTCCACTTCTTTCCCTTAAAAAACTCTTTGGTTGCTTTTACAGTATGCTTCGGGTCATTGTCCATCTGCACTGTGAAGCGCCGTCCAATGAGTTCTGAAGCATTTTGCTATATATGAGCAGATAATATTGCCCGAAACACTTCAGAATTCATCCTGCTGCTTTTGTCAGCAGGTACATCATCAATAAATACAAGAGAACCAGTTCCATTGGCAGCCAGACATGCCCATGCCATGACACTACCACCACCATGCTTCACTGATGAGTTGGTATGCTTTGGATTAAGGATGAGCTTCGTGTTCAAGTCGAAACCATGTTCAACTCGAACATCATCTGTTCGATCGTTCGCCAAATTGTGAACGATATGGGCCGTTCGCGCCAAATTCGTGTGGCGCGTCATGGCCCATAATTCACTGCGGCATCGCAGTGCATTGCTGGCTGATGATTGGCCAAGCATGCACTATGACCCGCATGTTTGGCCAATCACAGCGCCGTCTGTAGAGAGAGCTGTAATTGGCCAAAGCCAGGGTGGCTTTGGCCAATTATGGCTCAGGGGGTTTAGTACACGCCCCACACTATATAAGGCCGCCAGCACGCCGGCCCTGTTTAGTGTGTTTCGGCATTGAGAGACAGAGAGACAGTGTCATTTGATTTAAGTTAGATAGATTAGGCAGGACAGTCAGTCAGTCAGCTGCACTTACAGTGTATTGTGTATATATATGCATCCCAGGTGTTGTGTGTATATATATATATATATATATATATATATATATATATATACACTGTATTCAGTTTAACTAGGTCCGTTACTGTTATTATCTTCCTACTGACAGGCAGGCTTGTGTTGTTACAGTATTTACAGCTACCTGAAGAAAATTGCTGGTGTTCTTCTGATCCTATTAGTACCACAGTCAGGCAGCTAGACTATTTACAGTTAGTGTAGTGCGTCCTCCTCACAGTGTTCAGCTAAAGCTACAAGTTAGTTTAGTGTGACCTCTGCACAGTGTTCAGCTAAAGCTACAAGTTAGTTTAGTGCGACCTCTGCACAGTGTCCAGCTAAAGCTACAAGTTAGTGTAGTGCGTCCTCTGAACAGTGTTCAGCTAAAGCTACAAGTTAGTGTAGTGCACAGTGTTCAGCTAAAGCTACAAGTTAGTGTAGTGCGTCCTCCTCACAGTGTTCAGCTAAAGCTACAAGTTAGTGTAGTGCGTCCTCCTTGACAGTGTTCAGCTAAAGCTACAAGTTAGTGTAGTGCGTCCTCCTCACAGTGTTCAGCTAAAGCTACATGTTAGTGTAGTGCATCCTCCTACCAGTGTTCAGCTAAAGCTACACGTTAGTGTAGTGCGTCCTCTGAACAGTGTTCAGCTAAAGCTACAAGTTAGTGTAGTGCACAGTGTTCAGCTAAAGTTACAAGTTAGTGTAGTGCGTCCTCTGAACAGTGTTCAGCTAAAGCTACAAGTTAGTGTAGTGCGTCCTCTGAACAGTGTTCAGCTAAAGCTACAAGTTAGTGTAGTGCGTCCTCCTCACAGTGTTCAGCTAAAGCTACAAGTTAGTGTAGTGCACAGTGTTCAGCTAAAGCTACAAGTTAGTGTAGTGCGTCCTCCTCACAGTGTTCAGCTAAAGCTACAAGTTAGGTTGGTGGTGTTTTCCTGATCCTATCACTACCGCAGGCAGCTACATTATTTACATGTTAGTGTAGTGCGTCCTCTGCACAGTGTTCAGCTAAAGCTATCTGTAGAAGGTTGGTGGTGTTTTCCTGATCCTATCACTACCGCAGGCAGCTACATTATTTACACGTTAGTGTAGTGCGACCTCTGCACAGTGTTTAGCTAAAGCTACCTGTAGAAGGTTGGTGATGTTTTCCTGATCCTATCACTACCGCAGGCAGCTACATTATTTACACGTTAGTGTAGTGCGTCCTCTGCACAGTGTTCAGCTAAAGCTATCTGTAGAAGGTTGGTGGTGTTTTCCTGATCCTATCACTACCGCAGGCAGCTACATTATTTACACGTTAGTGTAGTGTGACCTCTGCACAGTGTTTAGCTAAAGCTACCTGTAGAAGGTTGGTGGTGTTTTCCTGATCCTATCACTACAGCAGGCAGCTACATTATTTTAACGTTAGTGTAGTGCCTCCTCTTCACAGTGTTCAGCTAAAGCTACTTGTAGAAGGTTGGTGGTGTTTTCCTGATCCTATCACTACCGCAGGCAGCTACATTATTTTAATGTAAGTGTAGTGCGTCCTCTGTACAGTGTTCAGCTAAAGCTATCTGTAGAAGGTTGGTGGTGTTTTCCTGATCCTATCACTACCGCAGGCAGCTACATTATTTACACGTTAGTGTAGTGCGACCTCTGCACAGTGTTCAGCTAAAGGTACCTGTAGAAGGTTGGTGGTGTTTTCCTGATCCCAGCACTACCGCAGGCAGCTACATTATTTTAACGTTAGTGTAGTGCGTCCTCTTCATGGTGTTCAGCTAAAGCTACCTGTAGAAGGTTGGTGGTGTTTTCCTGATCCTATCACTACCGCAGGCAGCTACATTATTTTAACGTTGGTGTAGTGCGTCCTTTGCACAGTGTTCAGCTAAAGCTACAAGTTAGTGTAGTGCAACCTCTGCACAGTGTTCATCTAAAGCTACCTGTAGAAGATTGGTGGTGTTCTCATACTACAGGCAGGCAGTTGATTTTGCTAGCTGCAGTATCAGAGTATATATATATATATATATATATATATATATATATATATAGATATATCCCAGCTTAGTGCAGCTACATCTCACTGCAGGCCATTAGTATGTCTGGAAGGCCAACAAGGAGAGGCAGACAGTCACAAGCCAATAAAAGAGGGCAAGCAGGCTCTATGTCTAGAGGCAACAGTGCTGGTCGTGGAGAAGGTGCATCCTCATCAGCACGTGGCCATGGGACACGCTTGGCCTTTTTTTCGGCAGCTGGCCGTGTTGAGCCGTAACATGCGGAAGACTTGGTCGAGTGGATGACCAAGCCGTCCTTATCCTCCTCATCCTCTCTCACCCATGCTCAGGGTACTTTGTCTGGCAAAGCAGCTGCCAACGCGGCCTCTTCCCTCGGCTCAGTGGCATCAGTGACTCCTTCCCTAGCCCCATCATGTCCTCCTGAGGAGTCCCTCGAACTGTTTGACCACAGTGTTGGGTACATGCTCCAGGAGGATGCCCAGCGTTTAGAAGGCTCTGATGATGATACTGAGCTAGATGAAGGCAGTAACGTGAGCACGGACAGAGGGGGTGCACAAGAAGGACAGCAATCTGGCAGTCATGCTCCCCCTGCTGCAGCATACTGCCAGGTTTGCTCCAATGATGAGGAGGGAGGGGATGATGAGGTCACTGACTCAACGTGGGTGCCTTATAGGAGAGAGGAGGAGGAGGAGGCACATCACCAACGAGGCAGGATGCCCTCCAGGGGCCAGCCTAAGGGCAGCACACTGACTGCATCACACCACAAAGCTCCGCATGTGCAGGGCGTTGCTGTCTCTGCACGTTATTCCAAAAGTTCTTTGGTGTGGGACTTTTTTGAGATGAGTGCATCAGATCGCACCGCTGCTATTTGCAACATATGTCTCAAGCGTATCTCGCGTGGCCAAAACATCTCCCGCTTGGGCACCACAGGCTTGACCAGATATATGTTGACCTGCCATGCAGTTCGTTGGCAAGCGTATCTAAAAGACCCACACCAAAGAACAAAGAGGACCTCTCCTTGCTCCTCATCAGCTGAGATCTCCAACCCCACTATACCTTCAGTCCTCTCTGATACCTGCACTGAGAGGAATGAAGGTGTAGAATTAGGTGTGTCACAGCCAAGTACTTGTGGGCAATCTGCTTTCGGTACACCGATGTCAGATTGTACCAGGCAAATTTCCCTGCCCCAGTTGCTGCACCACCGAAAGAAGTTTGCTCCCAGCCATCCACATGCCCAGTGGTTGAATGCTAGCTTAGCAAAATTGCTAGCGCTTCAACTGCTACCTTTTCAGTTGGTAGACTCTGCCCCCTTCCGTGAGTTTGTGGAATGTGCGGTTCCTCAGTGGTAGGTACCCAAACGCCACTTTTTATCATGGAAGGTGATTCCGGCTCTCTACTGCCATGTGGAAGGCAATGTCCATGCCTCGCTGGACAGGGCGGTCAGCGGTAAGGTGCATATTACCGCTGAATCATGGCCCAGCAGGTATGGACAGGGACGTTACCTAAGTTTCACGGCGCATTGGGTGAGTGCTGGCAGCTGGGAAGGATGCAGGACAAGGTGCAGTAGTGTTGGAGGTTGTTCCACCACCACACCTCCAAAATGCCACTACTAATGATTCTGACACACCTCTCTCCTCCACCCCCTCCTCTTCTTCTTCCTCCATGGCCTCTTCCTGTGCTTTGTCCTCGGAACCAGCGGTGCTCTGTAGGCCTTCATGGGGCTACTCAAGTATGCAGGCCAAAAGATGCCATGCGGTGCTTGAGCTTGTGTGCTTGGGGGACAGGAGCCACACTGGGGCAGAGGTTCTGTCAGCTCTGCAGGGGCAGGTTCAGAGGTGGTTGACACCACACCAACTTAAGGCAGGAATGTTGGTTTGCGACAATGGCACCAACCTCCTCTCCGCCCTCTGACAGGGACAAATGACCCATGTGCCCTGTTTGGCTCATGTCCTTAACTTGGGGGTTCAGCGGTTCTTGCGGCAGGTACACGGGCTTACAGGATGTCCTGAGGCAGGCCAGGAAAGTCTGTGTGCATTTCCGCCGGTCATATAATGCCAGTGCTCGGCTGGCAGACCTCCAAAAGGAATTTAACCTGCCCAAGAACCGCCTAATCTGTGACATGCCCACCAGGTGGAACTCAATGTTGGCCATGCTTCAGCGGCTGCACACGCAGCAGAAGGCCATCAATGAGTACCTGTGCGACTATGGCACCAGGACAGGGTCAGGGGAGCTTGTTTTTTTTTCCCACGCCAGTGGGCCATGATCAGGGATTCATATACTGTCCTGTCACAATTTGAGGAGGCTACGAGCATGGTGAGCAGTGACAGTGCATGCATCAGTGACACTGTCCCCCTTGTCCACCTGTTGGAGCACACGCTGCATAGAATAATGGACAGGGCACTTGGGGCAGAACAGAGGCAGGAAGAGGAGGACTTCCTTAGCTCTCAAGGCCCCCTTTATCCAGACAGTGTTCCTGCGTGCCCGTCGATCACACAGGAAGAGGACGAGGACGAGGAGGATTGTGTCAGTATGGAGGTGGAGCCTGGCACTCAGCATCAGCAGCAGTCTTTAAGGGATCATTTACAGTCCCAAGAAACACATGGACTTGTACGTGGCTGGGAGGAGGTGGCTGCGGATCATGTTGTCCTTAGTGACCCAGAGGACTCCGGACCGAATGCCTCAGCAAACCTACTCTGCATGGCCTCCCTGATCCTGCAAAGCCTGTGGAAGGATCCTCATGTTCGTGGTATCAAGGAGAAGGAACAATACTGGCTGGCAACCCTCCTTGATCCACGTTACAAGGGTAAGGTTGCGGACCTTATCTTGCCGTCGCAGAGGGAGCAGAGGATGAAACATCTTCGGGAGGCCTTGCAGAAAGGTCTGTGCAACGCGTTCCCAGAGACTGGGAGGTTACAAACTCCTGTTTCTGGACAACGTGTTGCTGAGGCTTCGGTCAGTCAAAGAAGGAAGGAGAAGGTGGCCGTCTGACCGATGCGTTCAGACAATTTTTTAGTCCGCAGCCCCAAGGTAGGATCGGTTCCAGCAACCATTGCCAGCGTCTGTTTTTCATGGTGCAGGAATACCTAGGGGCAAGATCTGACTTGGACACCTTTCCCACCGAAAATCCTCTAGGTTACAGAGTCTTGAGGATGGATCACTGGCCAGAGCTTGCACAGTATGCAATTGAGCTACTGGCCTGTCCTGCATCCAGCGTTCTTTTGGAACGCACATTCAGTGCTGCTGGAGGCTTTGTAACCGATCACAGAGTGTGTCTGTCCACCGACTCGGTCGATCAACTGACCTTCATAAAAATTATTCAGTCTTGGATCACCACCAGCTACCAAGCACTTGATGCTGATGTAACCAAATAAATTTTTTTGAAATGTCAGATCCCTTCAAAGACTGCCTATGCTGATGCTGAGTGACTATCCTGTTATACTGAGTAATTATCCTCTTCCTCAATGATCATGATGATAGCTTGTAAGAACATTTTTGGTTCTGGGCGCCGTCAGTCCCGCCACCAGTGCCTAAGGCCCAATTTTTCAGCCCATGTTTAACAGGGGCGTGTAATTACAATTTTTTATGCAATTCTTTGCTGCAGGGCTAGTTCCTGCGCTCCAACTAGAGTTCCAGTGTTGTGGCACCAGCACCAGTGCCTAAGGCCCAATTTTTCTGCCCCTGTTCAACAGGGACATGTAATTAGAATTCTTGATCTAATATTTCACAGCAGGGCCCGTTTCTGCGCCCACCAAGAGTATCTGTGAGGACTTACAGTGTTGTGGCACCAGCACCACCACCACCACCAAAGGCCCAATTTTTCTGCCCCTGTTCAACAGGGACATGTAATTACAATTCTTGATCTAATATTTCACAGCAGGGCCCTGTGAGGGCTTACAGTGTTGTGGCCACAACAACACCTAAGGTCCAAATTTCTGCTGAGTATATAGGGCAGGCCCCTACTTTCAAACAACCAACTTACAAACGACTCCTACTTGCAAATGGAAGGAGACAACAGGAAGTGAGATGAAATCTACCCCTAGGAAGGGAAATTCTCTCCTGTAAGAGTTAATATGGGGAAAACTTTTCTCCTTTCCACTGATGCTTTATCACCAATCCTTGTTTCACAAAAAAACCCCAAATTTTCAAAAAACATTTGTCATTGGGACAAAAAGTGAGGTGAAATCTTCTGAAGAGGAGCACAGACAGAAAAACAAATGTCACAGGGGTAATAACCCTTCCCTAGGTTTTCCAAAAAGCTTAAAATAGATTTTTTTGCTGGAGCTAAACACGTTAAAAATGTACCAGTTCAAAATTACAAACAGATTCTACTTAACAACAAACCTACAGTCCCTGTCTTGTTTGCACTGCCTGTATACTGCTGTTCAGAGTATATAGGGCCTATGGGCCCCACACCTATCCTTTTTTAATTTGGGTTCGGGGTTCCCCTTAATATCCATACAAGACCCAAAGGGCCTGGTAATGGACTTGGGGGTACCCATGCCGTTTGTCTCACTGATTTTCATCCATATTGCCAGGACCCGACATTACATTAAAGCCGCAAGCAGTTTTAAATGACTTTTTTTCCTTTAAAAATTACATTTTGTGTAGGGACTGTTCTAAGCACGGGAAACACACGCCACTTTACAGGCATACCTTCATACTCTTTTTTTTTTTACTTTAAGCATCATTAAAATCACTGCTCCCGAAAAAACGGCCGTTTTTAAAAGTTTTTTTTGCATTGATACATGTCCCCTGGGGCAGGACCCGGGTCCCAAAACCATTTTTAGGACAATACCATGCAAATTAGCCTTTAAAATGAGCACTTTTGATTTTGAACGTTCGAGTCCCATAGACGTCAATGGGGTTCTAAAGTTTGTGCGAATTTTCGGTTTGTTCGCAGGTTCTGGTGCGAACTGAACCGGGGGGTGTTCGGCTCATCCCTACTTTGGATCATGAGTAGTTCCTTTCCTTCTCCATACTCTTCTCTTCCCATCACTCTGGTACAAGTTGATCTTGGTCTCATCTGTCCATAGGATGTAGTTCAAGAAATGTGAAGGCTTTTTTAGATGTTGTTTGGCAAACTCTAATCTGGCCTTCCTGTTTTTGAGGCTCACCAATGGTTTACATCTTGTGGTGAACCCTCTGTATTCACTCTGGTGAAGTCTTTTCTTGATTGTTGACTTTGACACACATACACCTACCTCCTGGAGAGTGTTCTTGATCTGGCCAACTGTGTTTTCTTCACCAGGGAAAGAATTCTTCGGTCATCCACCACAGTTGTTTTTCATGGTCTTACGGGTCTTTTGGTGTTGCTGAGATCACTGGTGCGTTATTTCTTTTTAAGGATGTTCCAAACAGTTGATTTAGCCACACCTAATGTTTTTGCTATCTCTCTGATGGGTTTGTTTTGTTTTTTCAGCCTAATGATGGCTTGCTTCACTGATAGTGACAGCTCTTTGGATCTCATATTGGGAGTTGACAGCAACAGATTCCAAATGCAAATAGCACACTTGAAATGAACTCTGGACCTTTTATCTGCTCCTTGTAAATGGGATAATGAGGGAATAACACACACCTGGCCATGGAACAGCTGAGCAGCCACTTGTCCCATTACTTTTGGTCCCTTAAAAAGTGGAGGCACATATACAAACTGTTGTAATTCCTACACCGTTCATGTGATTTGGATGTAAATACCCTCAAATTAAAGCTGAAAGTCTGCACTTAAAGCACATCTTGTTTGTTTCATTTCAAATCCATTGTGGTGGCATATAGAGCTAAAAAGATTAGAATTGTGTCGATGTCCCAATATTTATGAACCTGACTTTACAGTACACATCTAATTTCTTGACTACCTATTATACTTTTGAAGGCCCTGGAGCACCAGGACAATGGAAACGCCCACAAAATGACCCCATTTTGGAAAGCAAACACCACAATGTATATTAGGCATAATGAGTCTTTTGAACATGTAATTTTTTCCACAAGTTTTTGGAAAATGTAGAAAGAAAACGAAAACGCATTTTTTTTTTTTACACAAAGTCCATTTATAAGATATTTCTAACCAGGGCTTTTTTTCTCAAACAATAGGTGCTGGAACTTAACCGCGACCCCCCAAAACCCCTCCCTCCACACACACCCTCCAAATCACATCAAATAGTGGGTGTGGTCATATTTCACAAACAGTAGAAGGGTCTTAAAGGGGCATTAAATATCAGGATTGCATTATATACAGAGTGCAGAGTTCATGGGGGTTACACACAGAGTGCAGAGCTGTCACTTGTAAACACAGAAACCAGACTTCTGTGTTTACAAGTGATTGTGGTGATCAGGCACCAAAGGGTCCGAGCCAGAGGTGGTGGAACTGAGTTCCACCAAGTTCCCCCTGAAAAAAAGCCTTGTTTCTAACACATAGCATGTACATACCAAAAATTACACCCCAAAACACATTCTGCTACTGTTATGGTGATTCCAGACGTGTGTGACTTTTACACACAGAAAATGAAAACCCATTTTTACAAATTTTGTACAGCACTGACGGGCGCTGATGAGCAGCCACTGATAGGGTGGCACTGATGAGCACTCACTGATGGGCATTGATGTGCACTATTGGGCACTGATGAGCACTAATTTGTATATATATATATATATATATATTTATATATATATATATATACAGTGGGGACGGAAAGTATTCAGACCCCCTTAAATTTTTCACTCTTTGTTATATTGCAGCCATTTGCTAAAATCATTTAAGTTCATTTTTGTCCTCATTAATGTACACACAGCACCCCATATTGGCAGAAAAACACAGAATTTTTGACATTTTTGCAGATTTATTAAAAAAGAAAAACTGAAATATCACATGGTCCTAAGTATTCAGACCCTTTGCTGTGACACTCATATATTTAACTCAGGTGCTGTCCGTTTTTTCTGATCATCCTTGAGATGGTTCTACACCTTCATTTGAGTCCAGCTGTGTTTGATTATACTGATTGGACTTGATTAGGAAAGCCACACACCTGTCTATATAAGACCTTACAGCTCACAGTGCATGTCATAGTAAATGAGAATCATGAGGTCAAAGGAACTGCCTGAAGAGCTCAGAGACAGAATTGTGGCAAGGCACAGATCTGGCCAAGGTTACAAAAAAAATTCTGCTGCACTTAAGGTTCCTAAGAGCACAGTGGCCTCCATAATCCTTAAATGGAAGACATTTGGGACAACCAGAACCCTTCCTAGAGCTGGCCGTCCGGCCACACTGAGCTATGGGGGGAGAAGAGCCTTGGTAGGAGAGGTAAAGAAGAATCCAAAGATCACTGTGGCTGAGCTCCAGAGATGCAGTCGGTAGATGGGAGAAAGTTGTAGAAAGTCCACCATCACTACAGCCCTCCACCAGTCGGGGCTTTATGGCAGAGTGGCCTGACGGAAGCCTCTCCTCAGTGCAAGACACATGAAAGCCCACATGGAGTTTGCTAAAAAACACCTGAAGGACTCCAAGATGGTGAGAAATAAGATTCTCTGGTCTGATGAGACCAAGATAGAACTTTTTGGCCTTAATTCTAAGCGGTATGTGTGGAGAAAACCAGGCACTGCTCATCACCTGTCCAATACAGTCCCAACAGTGAAACATGGTGGTGGCAGCATCATGCTGTGGGGGTGTTTTTCAGCTGCAGGGACAGGGCGACTGGTTGCAATCGAGAGAAAGATGAATGCGGCCAAGTACAGGGATATCCTGGACAAAAACCTTCTCCAGAGTGCTCAGGACCTCAGACTGGGCCGAAGGTTTACCTTCCAACAAGACAATGACCCTAAGTACACAGCTAAAATAACGGAGTGGCTTCACAACAACTCTGTGACTGTTATTGAATAGCCCAGCCAGGGCCCTGACTTAAACCCAATTGAGAATCTCTGGAGAGACCTAAATATATATATATATATATATATATATATATACAAAGAAGAAGGATGCCCAAGGGACTTTGTGAGACACAAACCACAGGGTATAAAACATACACAATGTTTATTGAACATTTATACACTTTTAATACATACAATTAAAAATAACTCTGGTAGACATAAGTGCATACACATATGCATGAGTTTCCATAGTTACACAACTCAAGGTATGACTGATAGTCCAAGATGTAAATGTATATATGATAAATTTCTCTATGCATTTCGCGAGACAATGCTCGCTTCCTCAGGAGACAATATATAAACTTCTGAAATTAGAGACAGGGTTGTTAAGAATCAGAGCAGAAAGGGAAGGGGAGGGAAGGGAAAGGAAAGGGGGGAGGAAAAGGGGAGGGGGAAAAAAACAGGGGGGGAGAAAACAGGCAAAGAAGGGAGAGGGAATACCAAAACTTACAATTGTGTATATTAGTCCTAACGATCTTCCAAAATAGGGTAAACAGTCAAGTGGATTATTGGTTCCCATAAGTCTCCCCATTGGAAATAAAGATAAAGGAAAACAAAAGAAGATTCCTGAACGGTTCGTATTAGGGTTGTCCCGATACCGATACTAGTATTGGTATCGGGACCGATACCGATACTAGTATTGGTAACGGGACCGATACCGAGCATTTGCGCGAGTACTTGTACTCGCACAAATGTTCCCAATGGCTTAGCCGATACCTTGGGAAAGACAGGAACTCAGCGGGTGGAGTCAGCGGGTGGAGCAGAGGGCGGAGTCAGCGGGCAGAGCGGAGAGCTGAGCGGAGAGCGAGTCCTCTGAGTCCTCAAGCATAATCAGTGCCACCTATCAGTGCATATCACTCAGTACCATCTATCAGTGCCACCCATAAGTGCTCATCCATCAGTGCCTGCCACCTATAAGTGCCCATAAGTCAGTGCCACCTATCAGTGCTCATCAGTGCTGCATATCAGTGCCACCTAATCCTATCAGTGCTCAACAGTGCTGCGTATTAGGGCCTGCTTATGAGTGCTGCCTCATCAGTGCCACCCAATCCGTGCTGCATATTAGTGCCTCCTCATCAGTGCAGCCTATTAGTGCCAGCTCAGTGCAGCCTATCAGTGCCCCATCAGTGCAGCCTCATTAGCACACATCAGTGAAGGAGAAAAAGTACTTATTTACAAAATACAAAAAAAACTGTCACATGACATTAAAAAAGTATTGGTAATCGGTATCGGCGAGTACTTGAAAAAAAGTATCGGTACTTGTACTCAGTCTTAAAAAGTGGTATCGGGACAACCCTAGTTCGTATAGTCCATCCCAGGGATGTGGAGGAGAGGGGGCCAGCTAGACAGGCAAAAGTCCAAAGAAATGACCAGGTGTCACAATGATCAGAGGTATGCAAATACTGAAAGTTGGAAAACAGCAACAGTAAACCTCAATGAAGGAGTCCAAAAGTACTTGTACCAAGCAGCAAACTCCTAAACATCACAACCCATGTGTAATAGTGCAAGAAACAACCCCTTATAGGCGCATACAAATACATAATGAAAGAATAAATGAATAAAAGATTATATTAAAAAAAATAAAAAAAATGGGTGCCAGAAGTGGCTAATAGTGAAAGTATAAAATCTGAACAATACAAGGGAATTGGGGCACTTTCCCAGAGGGGGATTGTGCATGGGTGCAATAAATGATATGTGGACCTCATTGGGCATCTACCTTGGGGTGGAATTTATATAAATATAAAAACATTTATAAAATTAAAGATTTATTAAACAAGGAGACAAATAAGTGTCCATTATCAAAAAATAGTGAGTGAAATTGGTGGCCATCAAATGACCCTTTGGTGAGTGAATCCCAGCTGGAAAACCTATCATGAAAGTAATATTGCCCTATTATTGTGTTGTGCAGATAGTGGTGGTAAAATATTGTGAAATAAAACAAATACCCAAACAGTGAAGAAAATGAGCAGAACCAAACCCAAGTGAATGCTATTGGAACATGACATAGTAGCGTGGCTGGTAGATCAGGTGTGAGCTTGTTTGGTGTCTGATGTTCATGCCTCTTAGAATATCCTCTGAAGGTGAGTATCTACCAGCCACGCTACTATGTCATATAGCATTCACTTGGGTTTGGTTCTGCTAATTTTCTTCACTGCTTGGGTATTTGTTTTTATTATTTCGCGGTATTTTACCACCACTATCTGCACATTAATGGGGAAATATTACTTTTATAATGGGTTTTCCAGCTGGGATTCACTCACCAAAGAGTAATTTGATGGCCACCAATTTCAGGCTTTTTTTTGATCATGGGCACTTATCTGTTTCCTTTTTTAATAAATCACTAATTTTATTCATTTTTTATATTTATATGAATTCCACCCCAAGGTAGACACCCAATGAGGTCCACATATCGTTTATTGCACCTATGCACAATCCCTCTCTGGGAAAGTGCCCCATTTCCCTCGTATTGTTCAGACTTTATACTTCCACTATTAGCCACTCCTGGCACACATTTTTTTTTCATTATGTATTTGCATGTGCCTATTGCATGTTTTTTGCACTATTACACATGGGGTGTGATGTTTAGGAGTATCCTACTTGGTACAAGTACTTTTGGACCCCTTCATTGATGTTTACTGTTGCTGTTTTCCAACTTTCAGTATTTGCACACCTCTGACCATCGTGACACCTGGTCATTTCTTTGGACGTTTGCCTGCCTGGCTGGCCCCTTGCCCTCCACAGCCCGCGGGGAGAACTATACAGGCCATTTGGGGATCTTCTTTTGTTTTCCTTTATCTTCATTTCTAATGGGGAGACTTGTGGGAACCAAGAATCCACTTGACTGTTTTCCCTGTTTTGGAAGTTCATTAGGACTAATACACAAATGTAGGTTTTGGTTTCCCCTCTGCCTTTTTTGCCTGTTTTCTTCCCCTCCCCTCCCCTTTCCCCTCCCCCCCTTTTCCTTCCCTCCCCTTCCCTTTTTGCTCTGATTCTTAACAACCCTGTCACTAATTTCAGCTGTTTATATACAGTATGTATCTCCTGAGGAAGTGAGCATTGTCTTGTGAAACACGTAGAGCAAATTTATCATATATTTCATGTATAAATACATTTACACCTTGGACTGTCAGTTATACCTTGGAAACCCATGCATATGTGTATGTACTTATGTCTACCAGAATTATTTAAAAGTGTTTAAATGTTCAATAAAAATTGTGTATATTTTATACCCTGTGGTTTGTGTTTCACAAAGTGCCTTGGGCATCCTTCTTCTTCGTATATATACAAATCAGGACTGAGACACTCTCATGCCCCACATACGCCAGTTCTCTTTTGCATGGATAATATATTGGTGGAAATCACAGTGCCCCTTTTTTCTGGCATATGTAGAGTCATTCTTTAATATTTTTATTTTTTTAATTGTAACCATTGCAATCATTGCACTTATGCTTTCCATTTGTGAAGTGTGATATAGTGGGCAAAGCCCATCTTATGAGTCTATTTACAGTTTACAAACTTTTTATATTTGTGATATTCAATATTTTTGAATGTTCATATTTGTTTAGTTATTTTACATATTCCTTTGTTTGTCTGTACAGAGACTATGTTGGGTTTCTCTTCCCCTTTTTCTTTGTCACCCTGAGGTTGAGGTGTTCTTTTGTCCGGGGGCTGCAAGCCCCTTTTTGCTGCATGGCCACCCTGCCTGGTGTGGTCCTTTGCTACGTGCATTGGCATTAGTCTTCTTCCTGAGTATCCCCAGGTGCCCATGTAGCATCACGCCTCCTTTTGCTTTCACGGTCGGGGATGGAAGGCTTCTGCGCATGTGTGAATCCTAGAGGGAGTGGTGTGATGTTTAGTGTTGCGGGATCACTCATGCGCATGCACCGAGATTCGTTCCCACTGAAGCGGCATGGTGCGATGGCCACACGCCCTTTACCTCCCCCCTTTTCCTTCCCCCCCTTCCCTTTCTGCTCTGATTCTTAACAACCCTGTCTCTAATTTCAGATGTTTATATATGTATCTCCTGAGAAAGCAAGCATTGTCTCATGAAACTTTATCATATTGTTAGACTTTTGAAGAAGAAATAATAACATTTTTGTTTTATTATTTTTTTAAAAATAAGGTCAACCTCAGGTTAGACCAATGAGTTTTTTTTTTCTTTAAAACAGAACATCTGGCTTAGAGATCTGTAAATAGCCTGATAAACTGGGTATATAAAAAGTATATTTTATGGTCTCTAAACAAGATTCATTTGAGAAGCCTTGAAGTAACAAAAACGCTTTGGAAACCCAGCAAACACAATTGTTTTTCTTATAGATATATATTAAAAATATCAGATGGCCATGCCTGTACCATGAGAAAAGGAACAAACAGATCATGTATGAGAATAATTTAGTATGAGAATAATTCAGAATGAATATTTCTGCTCTATGATGACACTTGGTGGTTAACAGAGGCAGTTACTTATCAAACAACGGGGTTACAAGGAAGGTAAATTATCTACCTCAACCAATCTGGGCCAGGCTTATTGTAATTTTTATGAGCCTATTGTCCAGAATGGTATATAGGGTCAAGATAGAAAGCCATGGGGACACTCAATCAGACACACAGACACACACACTTTATCCATTCACTTATAACCCCACCCACATTCATGAAGATCCCTTGACACCTTATACTCTGAAACTCTGAGGACGCAAGACGCAACTCCGCCTTAAGCAGAAGACATTTTGGAAATGGTAATTATATTGTATTGATTTTACCTTATATTCAGTTGTTTCATTTTAAAATATTGATGATTGATTTTGATTATAGAGTTGGATAACTATTTCTCTCGAATTGATAACCACCTTGTAGATTTTTCTCTAAGCCTTATTTTTACAATATAATTTTTGTAGTTTCTTTTCGCTTCACGTTATTGATCACTTACTTACCTGCAGTATAGTAACGGTTGAATTTGTGAAATACACACATTCTGTCTAATCGTCATATATACACAGTTATTAACTTTACAGGGAGGTTTTATCGTTTCTGTGTCATTTAAAAAGTGCAACACTCCCATTAGCAGGTGTTTCAATTAGTTTTCTTGATTTTATGTAACACTTATTTCTTTCAACCAATATATAGAACTATTTTGTATGAATACATGTCTGGTGAATAAATCTCCTATTTTTAGTCTGTGTTCATATTGATTGATCCTGTATCTTAAAAAATATTATCGTTTAAAAATTACTCATTCATAATTACTGTGCAGAAAAATCATTCTTATAAGCACGACAATATATACATATGCACTTTGGACTGTCAGTTATACCTTGATTCATGTAACTATACAAACTCATGCATATGTGTATGTACTTATGTCTACGAGAATTATTTTTAATTGTATGTATTAAAAGTGTTTAAATGTTCAATAAAAATTGTATATATTTTATACCCTGTGCTTTGTGTCTCCCAAAGTCCCTTGGGCATCCTTCTTCTTTGTATTTATCCCTGAAATATCTGGTGTATTCCTTGGCCTTCATGATGCTGTTTGTTCACTAAGGTTCTCTAAAACCTCTCAGGGCTTCACAGAACAGCTGTATTTAGCCCACGTTCACACTGAGGGCGGTTTGAAGCTGCACTCGCACGATTTCAAACCGGCATTTCAGTCCGACTTTGGGGGCAATTTCAGAGACATCTGTGCGGGTTCCTGCACAGATGTCTATTGAAATCGCCCCCAAAGTCGCCAAAAGTAGTGCAGGAACTACTTTTGGGAGACTTTTTGACTTGGCAAAGTCAGCGCCGCACTGGTTCGGACAGTATCGGTGCCGGCAATAGCTGGTGATCTGACATGTCAAAATGCATGTCGAATGGCCCGATGTAAACGTGGGCTTATACTAAGATTAAATTATACTTACAGGTGGACTTTATTTACTAATTAGGCGACTTCTGAAGGCAATTGGTTCCACTTGATTTTAGTTAGGGGTATCAAAGTAAAGGGGCTGAATACAAATGCATGTCACACTTTCAGATATTAATTTGTACAAAATTGTGAAAACCATTTATCATTTTCCTTCCACTTCACAATTATGTGCCAATTGTGTTGGTCTACCACATAAAATCCCAATAAAATACATTTATGTTTTTGGTTGTAACATGACAAAATGTGGTAAATTTCAAGGGATATGAATACTTTTTCAAGGCACTGTATATTTTTTTAAGTCCAGTGTGCATGGAGCCTTATACAGTTTTTTGTGGTTTTTTTACAAGAAAATGAAAAGCTTTTTTTTAAATTTCCTGAAAGGTTTACTTTAAGTTTTTTGACACAGGACTAGGTATTCAAAGTTGACATCACTCACCCTATTCAACCATGCCAAGTGAACAATCACGTTACAAACTAAATGTTCATTATGCAAAATGAACATGCTCTACGTCTTTGTAACTCAACTCATTGCGTACTGTATTCAAGTACACAACAACTTCTCTGTTTTAGAAACATTACATCAGTAATTG
The DNA here is from genome assembly GCF_042186555.1 of Aquarana catesbeiana. NCBI lineage: Eukaryota > Metazoa > Chordata > Amphibia > Anura > Ranidae > Aquarana > Aquarana catesbeiana. Next base: position 164,080,099 of record NC_133330.1, on the reverse strand, counting down.
TTACATTGTGTTGGGAAATATGTATGTCTCTGATTGGGTCTGGAAACAATTCCGTAAACCTATAAAAAAAAAAAAAAGTAAATGGATTTCCCATTAATATGCACACTATTAGATATTATTATTATAATTTACAATATGTATTTTCAGGATACCCATAAAGAGGAAGGTTTTATTACATGAAGCAAATGAGCAACTAACAACTAAGTAAAGATATTGTAGTGTACAGAATAAAACCACTGGTCATTGGCCAAGCCCCCCCTCTTCCTCCTCACAGGATTTGAATGACAGCAGCCAATGGCTTCCGCTGCTGCCTCCAAATCCCGTGAGGAGAGAGAGAGCAGTACAGCTGCTCTTGTGCACATCACTGATTTGAGGTAAGTATTTAGGGTGGGCTGGGAGGTTGAAGCTGATCACAGAAGGTTTTTTTTTATCTTAATGCAGAGAATACATTAGGGTAAAAAACCTTCTGCCTTTACAACCACTTTAAATACACTTCTGCTGCTCTGCAATGAAGGTTACATCTGCTATGATAAGATTATTTCACTCCCAAATGAGATTACTGAAAAATGTATTCAGCTACAACAAAGAAACAGAAGAATTGAGTTTGTCAGGACCTGAAGACAGCAGATGTATAAAGCAGAGCTACAGATTTAAATATAAATAATGCAGAATTTCCATGTACGTATCACACAGTGATTGATATTTTATCCTAGACAAAAAATTATATAATAAGTCATTTTTGAAAAAAGGCACATTATATTCCAGTCTATTTGGATTTACATTTTTGACAGGGGAATACTGGTACATTTTCATAACCCCTAGGTTTGGTTACTAATTCTTTCTCTAAAAATGATATTTAGGCACCATTTTTTATACCCCGAAAAGTAGATTTAGCACACTTGAAAAACAAATACCCTAACGTGTGCCTGTGAACTTTTCAACTATTTTGCTTCTCTTAGCCTGCACATATGCTCACTTTTTTTCCAGAGTACCCTAGAGCGCCCAAAACCCAGCCTGCTCTGTTATGAAAACAACAATCAGGACTCATCTAAACCAATAACCCTAATCTCAATTGGGTCTTTAAAGAATATGTAAACCAAACATTTCATATTCCTGATATGTGCCTGCTGTACCATGTGCATGTGTTAAAAAGTATCCTGTTCTGTTTGTTTTGCTTAATTTGTGTAAAATACCTGGTGTTCCTGCCAGTCCATCTGCTTTCCTATTAAAAACTGATCACACTAGGCATGAGAGCACAGTGTGGTCAGTTCTCTAGCTGTGCTGTTACCTCAGCCTGCTCTCCACCAATGATCAGACTTCTGCTGACAATCCCTTCCCCTTTCTGCACAGCAAATCACTTGGAAGGTCACTGCGCTGCTGCTTCTCCTCCCAAAGCTCTCCAAGATTCTTATGCAGCTGAAAACAGAGGGTGTGTGATCACTTATAAAAAAAGGAATTTATAATGTTTTCTTATATTATATAGTGGGTATAGAAAAGAATCACCCCCTTTAAAGTAATTACATTTTGCTGCTTTTTGTTTTTGTTTTATCCAGCTCTATTTGTATATTATATTGTATAATATTATATTGTATAACATCCAAGTGAAGGATATAAAGTAACACCAACAGAAATGATTAAAAAAAAATATCAAAAACAGAATCATTGAGTTGGAAAAAGAATCACCCCCCTTTGTCAGTATTTTATGGGACCACCTTTTGCTTTAATTACAGCCTTTAGTCTGTTGGGATATATCTCCACTAACTTTGCATATCTAGACTTTGCAATATTTGCCCACTCTTCTTTGCAAAACTGTTCAGCAAAAGTTCAATTAAATTTGATGGTGTCCATTTGTAGACTGCAGTCTTCAAGTCATTGCACAGATTTTCAATGGGGTTTTAGTCTATTTTGACTAGGCCATGCAAGGACATTCACCTTGTTCTCCTTTAACCACTGTGTTGTCATTTTTGCAGTGTGCTTTGGGTCATTGCCATGTTGAAAGGTAAACCTTCTTCCCATTGACAACTTTTTGGAAGAGGGAAGCAGATTATCCTCAAGAATTTGACGGTATTTTACCCCATCCATTTTTTCTTCTATCCTGACTAGGGATGAGCCGAACACCCCCCCTGTCCAGTTCGCACCAGAACCTGCGAACAGACCGAAAGTTCACGCAAACTTTAGAACCCCATTAAAGTCTATGGGACTTGAACGTTCAAAATCAAAAGTGCTAATTTAAAAGGCTAATATGCAAGTTATTGTCCTAAAAAGGGTTTGGGGACCCGGGTCCTGCCCCAGGGGACATGTATCAATGCAAAAAAAAGTTTTAAAATCGGCCATTTTTTCGGGAGCAGTGATTTTAATGATGCTTAAAGTGAAAAAAAAAAAGTGAAATATTCCTTTAAATATCATACCTGGGGGGTGTCTATAGTATGCCTGTAAAGTGGCACTTGTGTCCCCTGCTTAAAACAGTCCCTGCACAAAATGACATTTTTAAAGGAATAAAAGTCATTTTATTGCTTGCGACTTTAATGTAATGTCGGGTCCTGGCAATATGGATGAAAATCAGTGAGACAAATGGCATGGGTACCCCCCACCCCCCAGTCCATTACCAGGCCCTTTGGGTCTTGTATGGATATTAAGGGGAACCCCGCACCCAAATTTAAAAAAAGGAAAGGCGTAGGGGCCCCCAGGCCCTATATACTCTGAACAGCAGTATACAGGTGGTGCAAACAAGACGGGGACTGTAGGTTTGTTGTTAAGTAGAATCTGTTTGTAATTTTGAACTGGTACATTTTTAAAGTGTAGCTCCAGCCAAAAAATCTATTTTTAAGCTTTTTGGAAAACATAGGGAAGGGTTATCACCCCTGTAACATTTGTTTTGCTGTCTGTGCACCTCTTCAGAAGATTTCACCTCACTTTCTGTTGTCTCCTTCCATTTGCAAGTAGGAGTCGTTTGTAAGTTGGATGTTTGAAAGTAGGGGCCTGCCCTATATACTCTGCAGAAATTGGGGCCTTAGGTGTTGGTGTTGCCACAACACTGTAAGCCCTCACAGTTACTCTTGGTGGGCGCAGGAACGGGCCCTGCTGTGAAATATTAGATCAAGAATTGTAATTACATGCCATTGTTGAACAGTGGTAGAAAAATTGGACCTTTGGTGGTGGTGCTGGTGGTGGTGCTGGTGCCACAACACTGTAAGTCCTTACAGTTACTCTTGGTGGGCGCTGGAACAGGCCCTGCTGTGAAATATTATATCAAGAATTGTAATTACATGCACCTGTTGAACAGGGGCAGAAAAATTGGGCCTTTGGTGGTGGTGGTGGTGGTGGTGTTGCCACAACATTGTAAGCCATCACAGTTACTCTTGGTGGGCGCAGGAATGGGCCCTGCTGTGAAATATTAGATCAAGAATTGTAATTACATGTCCCTGTTGAACAGGGGCAGAAAAATTGGGCCTTAGGCACTGGTGCCACAACACTGCAACCCCTCACAGATGCTATAGTTGTCGCGCAGGAATGAGCCCTGCTGCAAAGTATTGCATCAAAAATTGTAATTATACGCCCCTGTTAAACAGGGGCTGAAAATTTGGGCCTTGGGCACTGATGCTGTTGCCACAACACTGCAACCCCTCACAGATACTCTAGTTGGAGCGCAGGCATGAGCCCTGCTGCAAAGTATTGCATCAAAAATTGTAATTATACGCCCCTGTTAAACAGGGGCTGAAAAATTGGGCAATGGGCACTGGTGCTGGTGCCACAACACTGCAACCCCTCACAGATACTATAGTTGGAACGCAGGAATGAGCCCTGCTGCAAAGTATTGCATCAAAAATTGTAATTACATGCCCCTGTTAAACAGGGGCAGAAAAATTGGGCCTTGGCCACTGGTGGCGGTGCCCAGAACCAAAAATGTTCTTACAAGCTATCAGCATGAAAATTGAGGAGGAAGAGGATTGTGACTCTGCATAACAGGATAGTCACTCAGCATCAGCATAGGCAGTCTTGAAGGGATCTCACATTAAAAAAAAATCAATTGGTTACATCAGTATCAGGTGCTTGGTAGCTGGTGATCCAAGACTGATTCATTTTTATGAAGGTCAGCCGATCGACCGATTCGGTGGACAGGCGCACCCTGTGATCAGTTACAAAACCTCCAGCAGCACTGAATGTGCATTCCGAAAGAACACTGGATGCAGGACAGGCCAGTAGCTCAATTGCATACTGTGAAAGCTCTGGCCAGTGATCCATCCTCAAGACCCAGTAACCCAGAGGATTTTTGGTGGGAAAGGTGTCCAAGTTTGATCTTGCCCCTAGGTAATCCTGCACCATGTGAATCAGACGCTGGCGATGGTTGCTGGAACCGATCAGACCTTGGGGCTGAGGACTAAAAAATTATCTGAACGCATCGGTCAGATGGCCACCTTCTCCACCGCTCCTTCTGTGACTGACCTAAGCCTCAGCAACACGTTATCCAGAAGGACCAGGAAATTGTAACCTCCCAGGCTCTGGAAACTCATTGCACAAACCTTTCTGCAAGGCCTCCCGAAGATGTTTCATCCTCTGCTCCCTCTGCGATGGCAAGATAAGGTCCGCAACCTTACCCTTGTAACGTGGATCAAGGAGGGTTGCCAGCCAGTAATCATCCCTCCCCTTGATACCACAAATACAAGGATCCTTCCTCAGGCTTTGCAGGATCAGGGAGGCCATGCAACGTAGGTTTGCTGAGGCTTTCGGTCCAGAGTCCTCTGGGTCACTAAGGACGACATGATCCGCAGCCACCTCCTCCCAACCACGTACAAGTCCATGGGTTTCTTCGGACTGTAAATGATCCCTTGAAGACTGCTGCTGATGCTGAGTGCCAGGCTCCACCTCCATGCTGACACAATCCTCCTCCTCCTCTTCCTGTGTGATCGGCAGGTACGCAGGAACACTGTCTGGATAAAGGGGGCCTTGAGAGGTAAGGAAGTCCTCCTCTTCCTCCCTCTGTTCTGCCTCAAGTGCCCTGTCCATTATTCCACGCAGCGTGTGCTCCAACAGGTGGACAAGGGGGACAGTGTTACTGATGCATGCACTGTCACTGCTCACCATCCTCGTGGCCTCCTCAAAAGGTGACAGGACAGTGCATGCATCCCTGATCATGGCCCACTGGTGTGGGGAAAAAAAAACAAGCTCCCGACCCTGTCCTGGTGCCATAGTCACACAGGTATTCATTGATGGCCCTCTGCTGCCTGTGCAGCCGCTGCAGAATGGCCAATGTTGAGTTCCACCTGGTGGGCATGTCACAGATTAGGCGGTTCTTGGGCAGGTTAAATTCCTTTTGGAGGTCAGCCAGCCGAGCACTGGCATTATATGACCTGCAGAAATGCACACAGACTTTCCTAGCCTTCCTCAGGACATCCTGTAAGCCCGGGTACCTGCCCAAGAACCGCTGCACCACCATGTTAAGGACATGAGCCAAACAGGGCACATGGGTCAGTTGTCCCTGTCGGAGGGCGGAGAGAAGGTTGGTGCCATTGTCGCAAACCACCATACCTGGCTTAAGCTGGCGTGGCATCAACCACCTCTGAACCTGCCCCTGCAGAGCTGACAGAATCTCTGCCCCAGTGTGGCTCCTGTCCCCCAAGCACACCAGCTCAAGCACTGTATGGCATCTTTTTGCCTGCGTGCTTGAGTAGCACCTTGAACGCCTACAGAGCACCGCTGGTTACGAGGACAAATCAGCACAGAAAGAGGCCATGGAGGAAGAAGAAGAGGAGGGGGTGGAGGAAAGAGGTATGGCAGAATCACCATTAATAGAATTTTGGAGGCATGGTGGCGGAACAACCTCCAACACTACTGCACCCTGTCCTGCATCCTTCCCAGCTGCCAGAAGAGTCACCCAGTGCGCAGTGAAAGATAGGTAATGTCCCTGTCCATGCCTGCTGGACCATGAGTCAGCGGTAATATGCACCTTACCTCTGACCGCCCTGTCCAGCGAGGCCAAGACATTGCCTTCCACATGCCGGTAGAAAGCCGAAATCGCCTTCTGTGAGAAAAAGTGGCGTTTGGGAACCTGCCACTGAGGAACCGCACATTCCACAAACTCACGGAAAGGGGGCAGAGTCTACCAACTGAAAAGGCAGCAGTTGAAGTGCTAGCAATATAGCCAAGCTAGCATTCAACCGCTAGGCATGTGGATGGCTGGGAGCAAACTTCTTTCGGCGGTGCAGCAGCTGGGGCAGGGAAATTTGCCTGGTACAATCTGACGTCGGTGTACCGATAGCAGATTGCCCGCAAGTACTTGGCTGTGACACACCTAATTCTACACCTTCATTCCTCTCAGTGTAGGTTTCAGAGAGGACTGAAGGTATAGTGGGGTTGGAGATCCCAGCTGATGAGGAGCAAGGAGAGGTCTGCTTTGTTCTTTTGTGTGTCTTTTAGGTAGGCTTGCCAACGAACTGCATGGCAGGTCAACATATGTCTGGTCAAGCATGTGGTGCCCAAGCGGGTGAAGTTTTGGTCACGCGCTATACGCTTGAGACATATGTTGCAAATAGCAGTGGGATCTGATGCACTCGTCTCAATAAAGACCCACACCAAACAACTTTTGGAATAATGCGCAGAGACAGCAGCGCCCTGCACATGCGGAGCTCTGCGGTGTGATGTAGTCGGTGTGCTGCCCTTAAGCTGGCCCCTGGACTGCTTCCTGCCTCGTTGGAGATGTGCCTTCTCCTCCTATCAGGCACCCATGTGAAGTCAGTGACCTCAGCATCCCCTCCCTCCTCATCACTGGAGCAAAGCTGGCAGCATGCTTCAGCTGGGGGAACATGACTGCCAGATTGCTGTCCTTCTTGGGCACCCCCTCTCTCTGGGCTCACATTACTGCCTTCCTCTAGCTGGGTATCGGAGCCTTCAAAACGCTGGGCATCCTCCTGGAGCATGTACCCAACACTGTGGTCAAACAGTTCGGGGGACTCCTCAGGAGGACATGGTGGGGCTAGGGAAGGAGTGACTGATGCCATTGAGCTGAGGGAAGAGGCCGGGTTGGCAGCTGCTTTGCCAGACAAAGTACCCTGTGCCTGGGTGAGAGAGGATGAGGCGGATGAGGACGGCTTGGTCATCCACTCTACCAAGTCTTCCGCATGTTGCGGCTGAACACGGCCAGCTGCCGAAAAAAAGGACAAGCGTGTCCCACGGCCACGTGCTGATGAGGATGCACCGTCTCCAGGACCAGCACTGTTGCCTATAGACACAGAGTCTGCTTGCCCTCTTTTATTGGCTTGTGACTGTCTGCCTCTCCTTGTTGGCCTTCCAGACATACTAATGGCCTGCAGTGAGATGTAGCTGCACAAAGCTACAAAGCTGGGATGTATATATATATATATATATATATATATATATATATATATATATATACTGATACTGCAGCTAGCAGAATAAACTGCCTGCCTGTAGTATTATTAGTATGAGAACACCAGCAATTGTCTTCAGGTAGCTTTAGGTGCACACTGTGCAGAGGACGCAGTACACTAACTGTAAATACTGCAGCTGCCTGCCTGTGGTATTAATAGGATCAGAGCAACAGCAATTGTCTTCAGGTAGCTTTAGGTGCACAATGTGCAGAGGACGCAGTACACTAACTGTAAATACTGCAGCTGCCTGCCTGTGGTACTAATAGGATCAGAAGAACACCACCAATTTTCTTCAGGTAGCTTTAGGTGCACACTGTGCAGAGGACACAGTACACTAACTGTAAATACTGTAGCTGCCTGCCTGTGGTATTAATAGGATCAGAACAACAGCAATTGTCTTCAGGTAGCTTTAGGTGCACACTGTGCAGAGGGCGCAGTAAACTAACTGTATTTACTGCAGCTGCTTGCCTGTGGTACTAATAGGATCAGAACAACAGCAATTGTCTTCAGGTAGCTTTAGGTGCACACTGTGCAGAGGACGCACTACACTAACTGTAAATACTGCAGCTGCCTGCCTGTGGTATTAATAGGATCAGAACAACAGCAATTGTCTTCAGGTAGCTTTAGGTGCACACTGTGCAGAGGACGCACTACACTAACTGTAAATACTGCAGCTGCCTGCCTGTGGTACTAATAGGATCAGAAGAACACCACCAATTGTCTTCAGGTAGCTTTAGGTGCACACTGTGCAGAGGAAAAATAGAGAGCCAAGTATAAGGGATTATTTGGGTGCCAGGAATACAACAATACAAAATGATAAAAACAATTAAGTTTATTACACTTGATCAAAAATACAATTCATAAGGAGTACAATAAATGAAGGAGCATAAGCAATATCTGTACAACCAATAGTAGATAGAGGTAGGTTAGGGTGTCCCTACTAGTTTCGCCAAGGCATTGGCTTCATCAGGGGACAGGGTATGACATAAAATGGTTATAATTCTAAGAAAAGAGAAAAATATTAATCAAACAAAGAATATAAAAAATTAACAATACTGTGCATGTCAGTGGGTGACTGTGCAAAGAGGCTATATAAGTGCGGTCCCCCCACACAAATAACCCTCCCCCAGATTGGAAACCGTCCAATGGACACCAAATCAAACAAGTATCATCACAACGTACCCACGGTGCCCAGCAAGGCGGGATGGACACAATCCAGTGTCAGGGGAATGGTCGCCCTTCACTGCCTATAGTATGGCTGCAGGGGGCTTGATAAAAAAACCCTGGTATAAAGCTGTAAAAGTACATAAATGTAAGGCTATGAACAGCTCAACTATTTATAAGAGAAAAAGGACAATAACTAACTACTTACTAGGGATGAGCCGAACACCCCCCTGTTCGGTTCGCACCAGAACATGCGAACAGGAAAAAAATTCGTTCGAACACGCGAACACCGTTAAAGTCTATGGGACACGAACATGAATAATCAAAAGTGCTAATTTTAAAGGCTAATATGCAAGTTATTGTCAATAAAAGTGTTTGGGGACCTGGGTCCTGCCCCAGGGGACATGGATCAATGCAAAAAAAAGTTTTAAAAACGGCCGTTTTTTCAGGAGCAGTGATTTTAATAATGCTTAAAGTCAAACAATAAAAGTGTAATATCCCTTTAAATATCATACCTGGGGGGTGTCTATAGTATGCCTGTAAAGGGGCGCATGTTTCCTGTGTTTAGAACAGTCTGACAGCAAAATGACATTTTGAAGGAAAAAACTCATTTAAAACTACCGCGGCTATTGCATTGCCGACAATACACATAGAAGTTCATTGATAAAAACGGCATGGGAATTCCCCACAGGGCAACCCCGAACCAAAATTAAAAAAAAAAAATGATGTGGGAGTCCCCCTAAATTCCATACAAGGCCCTTCAGGTCTGGTATGGATATTAAGGGGAACCCCAGCCAAAATTTAAAAAAAAAATTGACGTGGGGTTCCCCCTAAATTCCATACCAGACCCTTCAGGTCTGGTATGGATTTTAAGGGGAACCCCGCGCCAAAAAAAAAAAAAAAAAAAAACGGCGTGGGGTCCCCCTAAAAATCCATACCAGACCCTTATCCGAGCACGCAACCTGGCAGGCCGCAGGAAAAGAGGGGGGGACGAGAGTGCGGCCCCCCCCCCCTCCTGAACCGTACCAGGCCACATGCCCTCAACATTGGGAGGGTCCCCATGTTGATGAAGACAAGGGCCTCATCCCCACAACCGTGGCCGGTGGTTGTGGGGGTCTGCGGGCGGGGGGCTTATCGGAATCTGGAAGCCCCCTTTACCAAGGGGACCCCCAGATCCCGGCCCCCCCCCTGTGTGAAATGGTAAGGGGTTACTTACCCCTACCATTTCACTAAAAAACTGTCAAAAATGTTAAAAATGACAAGAGACAGTTTTTGACAATTCCTTTATTTAAATGCTTCTTCTTTCTTCCTTCATCTTCTTCTTCTTCTGGTTCTTCTGGCTCTTCTGGTTCTTCCTCCGGCGTTCTCGTCCAGCATCTCCTCCGCGGCGTCTTCTATCTTCTTCTCCTCGGGCCGCTCCGCACCCATGGCATGAGGGGGGAGGCTCCCGCTCTTCTCTTCATCTTCTTCTTTATCTTCATCTTCTTCTTCATCTTCTTCTTCTTCTTCTTCTTCTCTTCTTCATCTCTTCTTCCTTCTTCATTTCTTCTGCGGGCCGCTCCGCATCCATGCATGGAGGGAGGCTCCCGCTGTGTGACGGCGTCTCTTCGTCTGACGGTTCTTAAATAACGGGGGGCGGGGCCACCCGGTGACCCCGCCCCCCTCTGACGCACGGGACATGACGGGACTTCCCTGTGGCATTCCCCGTGACGTCACAGGGAAGTCCCGTCAATTCACCGTGCGTCAGAGGGGGGCGGGGTCACCGGATGGCCCCGCCCCCCGTTATTTAAGAACCGTCAGACGAAGAGACGCCGTCACACAGCGGGAGCCTCCCTCCATGCATGGATGCGGAGCGGCCCGCAGAAGAAATGAAGAAGGAAGAAGAGATGAAGAAGAGAAGAAGAAGAAGAAGAAGAAGAAGAAGATGAAGAAGAAGATGAAGATGAAGAAGAAGATGAAGAGAAGAGCGGGAGCCTCCCCCCTCATGCCATGGGTGCGGAGCGGCCCGAGGAGAAGAAGATAGAAGACGCCGCGGAGGAGATGCTGGACGAGAACGCCGGAGGAAGAACCAGAAGAGCCAGAAGAACCAGAAGAAGAAGAAGATGAAGGAAGAAAGAAGAAGCATTTAAATAAAGGAATTGTCAAAAACTGTCTCTTGTCATTTTTAACATTTTTGACAGTTTTTTAGTGAAATGGTAGGGGTAAGTAACCCCTTACCATTTCACACAGGGGGGGGCCGGGATCTGGGGGTCCCCTTGGTAAAGGGGGCTTCCAGATTCCGATAAGCCCCCCGCCCGCAGACCCCCACAACCACCGGCCACGGTTGTGGGGATGAGGCCCTTGTCTTCATCAACCTGGGGACAAGGTGCTTTGGGGGGCTACCCCAAAGCACCCTCCCAATGTTGAGGGCATGTGGCCTGGTACGGTTCAGGAGGGGGGGGGGGCCGCACTCTCGTCCCCCCCTCTTTTCCTGCGGCCTGCCAGGTTGCGTGCTCGGATAAGGGTCTGGTATGGATTTTTAGGGGGACCCCACGCCGTTTTTTTTTTTTTTTTTTGGCGCGGGGTTCCCCTTAAAATCCATACCAGACCTGAAGGGTCTGGTATGGAATTTAGGGGGAACCCCACGTCAATTTTTTTTAAAAATTTTGGCTGGGGTTCCCCTTAATATCCATACCAGACCCGAAGGGCCTTGTATGGAATTTAGGGGGACCCCCACATCATTTTTTTTTTTTTATTTTGGTTCGGGGTTGCCCTGTGGGGAATTCCCATGCCGTTTTTATCAATGAACTTCTATGTGTATTGTCGGCAATGCAATAGCCGCGGTAGTTTTAAATGAGTTTTTCCTTCCAAATGTCATTTTGCTGTCAGACTGTTCTAAACACAGGAAACATGCGCCCCTTTACAGGCATACTATAGACACCCCCCAGGTACGAAATTTAAAGGGATATTACACTTTTATTGTTTGACTTTAAGCATTAATAAAATCACTGCTCCTGAAAAAACGTCCGTTTTTAAAACTTTTTTTTGCATTGATCCATGTCCCCTGGGGCAGGACCCTGGTCCCCAAACACTTTTTATGACAATAACTTGCATATAAGCCTTTAAAATTAGCACTTTTGATTTCTCCCATAGACTTTTAAAGGGTGTTCCGCGGCATTCGAATTTGCCGCGAACACCCCAAATTGTTCGCTGTTCGGCGAACTTGCGAACAGCCAATGTTCGAGTAGAACATGAGTTCGACTCGAACTCGAAGCTCATCCCTACTACTTACCTAAATACACAGGTATACTATCAAATGACCGGGAGGCTAGAGAAATCAGTAATGAATAATCAAACCACATGGAACAATTGAGCTGGTGAATTCACCAGCATCACTTAATAAAAGAAACAGAGGAGGAAATAGATTACGGAAAGGTAACGGGAATGGATAAACAAAAAATTGGTGATGCAAAAAGGGAAAAATGTTGTCAGCATACTTAGTCAAAAAACCCTACCTCCATGAGGGAAGTTGGAGACAAGCCCATCAATTTTGTAATAAGCCAGAAGCAATGTGAAATTGCTGCAGATTTGAACAAAGACTGGGGTAAATGAAAGGGATATTCACACCAGCTACGGTGAATAAGCCTGTTGTTTAGTTTAAACAAGAGCCCCAGTAAGTAAGGGTAACAGTTAATATCCTTGTAAATTTAAAAGGGTTATATAACTGCATAAAAAGGCAATATGGTCGCCAGGGATCAAAGATCAAGTTTACCTGCAACAGACAAGTCCAGCACAACAGCGTCTCGGTAAGTCGGCACAAGTGGACTGCTAACAATCCTATTTAAAAAAAATATTTAAATATTTAAACCTACCTCTGTCTACTATTGGCTGTACAGATATTGCTTATGCTCCTTCATTTATTGTACTCCTTATGAATTGTATTTTTAATCAATTGTAATAAACTTAATTGTTTTTAAAATTTTGTACTGTTGCATTCTTGGCACCGTAATAATCCCTTATACTTGGCTCACTATTTTTACTCTACTGCTGGGATGAGGTGCCTTATCTACTAGGGACATGCCTGCCACCATTTCTTTCCCCACTGTGCAGAGGGCGCACTACACTAACTGTAAATACTGCAGCTGCCTGCGGTACTAATAGGATCAGAAGAACACCTCCAATTTTCTTCAGGTAGCTTTGGGTGCACACTGTGCAGAGGATGCACTACACTAACTGTAAATATTGCAGCTGCCTGCGGTACTAATAGGATCAGAAGAACACCACCAATTTTCTTCAGGTAGCTTTAGGTGCACACTGTGCAGAGGACGCACTACACTAACTGTAAATATTGTAGCTAATAGGACTAATAGGATCAGAAGAACACCAGCAATTTTGTTCAGGTAGCTGTAAATACTGTGAAAACACCTGCCTGCCCGTCAGTAGGAAGAGAATAACAGGAACGGATCTAGCTACTAAACTGAATACAGTGTATATATATATATATATATATATATATATATATATATATATATATACACCTAAGATGCATATATATACACAATGCACTGTAAGTGCAGCTAACTGACTCGTCTGCCTACTCTATCTAACTTAAATCAAATGACACTGTCTCTCTGTTTATCTCTCCGCCGCAACACACTACACAAGGCCGCCACACAGGTGGCCTTATATAATGTGGGGCGTGTACTAAACCCCCTGAGCCATAATTGGCCAAAGCCACCTTGGCTTTGGCCAATTATGGCTCTCTGTACAGACGGCGCTGTGATTGGCCAAGCATGCGCGCAATGCCACAGTGAATTATGGGCCGTGACGCGCCACTCGAATTTGGCGTGAACAGCCCATAACGTTCGAAATTCGACGGATGGTCGAACATGGGTTCGACTCAAACTCGAAGCTCATCCTGAGTCGCACAGCTCACCTGGAATCTCCCACTGTGGTTGCTCTGGCACAACCTGTACAACACCTCAGGGCTGAGCGATAACAGCCACATCAGCAAATAGTAACAATCCAATTAGCTCCAGGATCTCCTTAACAGTAGTTCCCTTAGGGGTCTCCTGTCTAAAACGTACTCCGCTCTCAGGACGCCCCAGTTCAGCAATGTAATTCAAGTAAAAGAGGGGAGGATGCACTCCATAGTGTAGTATTTAAAATAACACATTTATTAAAGGTATTCCTCTTACATTGACTAGATGTAAAAAGAGCATAGCATCTGCCAGTAACACAGCTGCTTCCCGAACCTGGCCGTGATCGGGAAGCTACACGTAACCCGCCTCTCTTCTCTGACGCGTTGCGTGACTGTAACGTCACTTTTTCAAAGGGTATAGAGACGGGTATGATGGGGATGATTCATATAGCAGGGACCTTACTATGGTAATTCCTGCTCGGCATATAACAGCATAACGGTGACTAATGCTCAGCATATAGTGGCATAAGGATTCCAAATAATGGCTTTTCATTTAATAAAAACAGTAATGGCTTTTCATTTAATAACAACAATTCCTAAATAATAATATAATAAATAATAAAAGGTCAAACATAAATATATTCAATAAACACACACCCTCTAACGGGCAGCTATATAATAAACACATGAAAAAATCTCTACTCTTGGCATTCAGACTGCCATCTAGTGGACAAAATAAATACTCCTAAAATATAACAAAATTAATAAATAAAATATAAAATCGATAGCAAGTGTGACGGAACGTCCCACACTCCGCTTGAGTGCTTCCGTCATATACCACTTCCTCCCAGTCTGAATACGGATATCAGATATTCCAACCGCTCCCATGCATAAAACAAGACAAGACTTGCTTAGTTGCTAACATGGACTATTATATTTAGAATCAAAATTACAAGACTTTATTGCCGTTGGAACCTCCTCTAACAATACAACTGTAACCTAATTAACATGAACTAGTTTACTAAATCATTTACCCAGACTAGGTGACTATTCAATACACATTACCATAAACATCAACACAGGGTTAATTCGAACAAACAACAATGTGTGGAATACCCTTAGAACCTGTGGTAAGCCAGACTAAACTCATTTACATTAAACACATTATAGCAGAGAACAAGACAGGTAGTTGGAGTTGATGACATCAACATCTCCTCACAGTATGTGTCCCAACAGTATGAATCAGTCTTATCAGCAGGGGGGCTGCTGGAGGAATCCCCCCTCCCTCTACAAGGACACACATCCCAAATGACCACAGCAAAGAGTCCACAACAGAATCAAACAACATACATTATATACATACATATATACACGACTGAGTCCGATTAGTACAGTTCAGACTGGATTTATAATTCACCTCACAAAGACTATTGTTCCCCTGAAAATCCAGGGCCCATAATCAAAAGGCAAGAGGCTTGCATTCAGTCTTCTCCAACAGCCTCTGTCCCGGCTAGGTCTGTCACAGCAAGATTGCAATAATTGGCTAAATATCATGCCACGATAAAAGATCAATACGATATTTTGAAATGTATAGCTTGCTAAAAAAATATGACCCAATCAATTAAAAATGTATTTCTTAAAATGAATGGTCACTAAAGTTCAAATCAAGCTAATGTATCATAAACTTAAGTAGCTCATAATGTATATCATCCAATAGTATATAATAAATTAATTAACTGGCAGAAAAAGATAATGATACTGCCAATTCCATGGTTTTAAATAGGAGAAGGTAAAGAAATAGATGATAATAAAAGAGAGTGGAATTTAAAAATAAGGAATAAAATTCAATAATCGGAAATAAAACAATTGAGATCGAATTCCACATTATGCCCTGATGGCGTCAATGTACGAAGCTCATAGATCCAGCGAGACTCTGACTGACTAAGTTTTATTACTTTGTTATCACCCCTCCAATGGGGTTTATATCTATCTATTCCCCATACTTTCAAAGAGGAGGGGTCTCTATTGTGGAACTGGTCATAGTGTCTAGACAGACTATGTTTTGGGTAGCCATTCTTTATATTTTGGGTATGTTAGATGATTTAGCCTATCTAGTGGAAAGAGGGAAATCAAAAGATTTATTAAACAAAAAGAAGCGAAATACCTACAGCCGCGTGGATGTCGTATTCCAGTAATATATACTCTCCCTAAGATCCATAAAAATAAAGAGAAACCACCAGGAAGGCCGATAGTAAATGGAATTAACTCGGTTGGAGCAAGAATAGGGGGATATATTGACTGGTTCCTACAGCCGCTAGTAAGGAAAACAAAGTCTTATTTAACAGACACAAACATCTGATACAGTTACTTGATACCATCACATTTGGTGATAGACCAGTATACCTTGCAACGGGCGACGTGGCATCGCTCTATACCATAGTTGCCAACATTGTAAAAAAAAATTTAGAGACACTTTTTTGGCTGTAGGCGGAATCTTGTAATAATTAGTGGGTGGGGCATGCGTTTGTGGGCGTGGCACAGGGGGAAAAGAAAAAATGCGGCGCGCGAAGCAGCGAAAAATGGGCGTGGTTTACGCAAAATAGTGAGCGTGTCTTAAATGGGCGTGGCTCAAAGGGGTGTGGTTAGAGTCTGAGATGAATGAGGGATGGAGAGGGAAAGGGGGGGAGAGGGAAAGGGGGGGAGGGATGGAGGGACAGCAGCCCCAGATCCTACACAACAATAGAAATATGTGCATTCTAGAAAGTTTAACAATCAGCAGATAAAGATACTCCAAACACCTGGTGTTAGCACTTCAATCATCCCGGCACCATGGTTGTTATGGTGTCAGGATGATTGAAGTGCATTATTTCTATTATTACATTGTAATATAAAATGAAATCATTCAACTCACCATAATGCTGAATCAGTGGGATCCCTGAGCATGTCACCTGCCACGTCGCCTGCCACCAGCCATCCGTCCTTGCATCAGGTGTCCCAGCAGAGTCCGTCCTTGCATCAGGTGCCCCCAGTAGAGTCCATCCTTGCATCAGGTGCCCCCAGCAGAGCCCCTCTTACATCAGATGTCCCCAGGGTGCCCCCCCCTCACATCCGATGTCCCCAGCGGAGCCCCCCTCATATGAGGAGTCCCCAGCGGAGCCCCCCTCCCATCAGGAGTCCCCAGGGGAGCCCCCTCACATCAGGAGTCCTTAGCAGAGCCCCCCTCACATCAGGAGTCCCCAGGGGAGCCCCCCTCACATCAGGAGTCCCCAGGGGAGCCCCCCTCACATCAGGTGTCCCCAGGGGAGCCCCCCTCACATCAGGAGTCCTCAGCGGAGCCCCCCTCACATCAGGAGTCCTCAGCGGAGCCTCCCTCACATCAGGAGTCCCCAGGGGAGCCCATTTCACATCAGGAGTCCTCAGTGGAGCCCCCCTCACATCAGGAGTCCCCAGCGGTGAATCCGCCGCCATTATAGAAGGCCAAGGGAGCCGGCTGCGTGGTTACAATAGAACCACCACCCACCCCCCGCCCCTTTCCATAACAGACTGGCAGCAAGGAGGAGTGGGGTGGAGCAGGTGGAGGGTGGGTGGAGCAGGGCGGAGCGCAGGGGGTTGGGCTGCGCCGCAGCAGCTCAGCTTCTATTGAAGCCACCCAGCTCCACTCCACTTCTGGTCTTCTCAAAAATGGCGGCCGCCAATGTCTCCGCCAGCCGCAGACCTCTAGCAGCGGCGAAAAATCAGGAAAAAGTGAATTTATCAGGACATTCCCCGGGAATTAATAAAATCGGGAAAAGAGTCTAAATCCGGGGAATGTCCCGGGAAATTCTAGACTGTTGGTAAGTATGCTATACCATAATTAATCATGAATAAGCAATACAAGCAACCAAATGGGCATTGAAGGAATATGGTGATCTGAAGGTGATGCAGAGGAAGTTCCTGTGTGATTGTTTGAGATATAGTCTGGACCACAACTACTTCTGGTATGAGGGTGATTTTTATAAACAGATCTGTGGAATAGCAATGGACGTGAAATACGCACCCAGTGTAGCTAATCTCTACATGGCTGTGTGGGAAGAGGAAGCTCTATATAAAAATAAGCCACAGCAACTTCTTCTTTTTAAAAGATTTATTGATGACATTATCGTTATCTGGGCTGGGGACAGAGAAAGCTTGATGGATTTTGGCTTTAATCTGAACGTAAACAATAAGAACATCAGCCTGATGTGGGAGATTAATGATGAAAAGATACAGTTTTTAGATCTGGAAATTTTGAAAGAAGATGGAAAATTGGTTACACAAACATTTTTTAAACAGGTTGATAGGAACAGTTATCTTCCACTGGATAGTTGCCATCATGCCCCCTGGTTAAACAATAAAGGCCAACTTATTAGGTTAAAAAGGAATTGCACAAAGCAGGAAGTGTTTATAAAACAAGCAGAATTTATTGGTGAAAGATTTATTCAAAAGGGGTATCGATCTAGCTTTATTAAGGAAAAAATTAAAGATGTAGGGGCTCTGGACAGAAGGAAACTGATTGAAGATTCAACTAGAAATAACGAATCCCTAAATACTGTACCACTGGTAATGGATTACAGCATGCAGCATAAACAAATAGAAAGAATATTCAAGAAATATTGGAACATTGTGAAAGCTTATCGACATCTAGGAACAATTTTACCAGAAAAGCCAAAATTCACGTATCGAAGAGCGCCAACTTTAAGGGATCTTATTGTAAAGAACATGCTGGATCCCCCTCCCCAAAAAAAGTTTTCCTTCTTTGAAGGAAAAGGGTTTTATCCCTGTAAGACGTGTTATACATGTAGACATACAGATGAAATAAAGAAGAATCTAGTTTCAAATCCACTGTCACTGATAGAGAGTATGAGATAAAAGAATTTATATCTTGCCGGACAGAAGGGATGGTGTACCTTCTGGAATGTCTATGCCAGATCCAGTACTTTAGACGAACTAAAAGGGAACTTTGGAAGAGACTTAGGGAACATACCCAAAATATAAAGAATGGCTACCCAAAACATAGTCTGTCTAGACACTATGATCAGTTCCACAATAGAGACCCCTCCTCTTTGAAAGTATGGGGAATAGATAGATATAAACCCCATTGGAGGGGTGATAACAAAGTAATAAAACATAGTCAGTCAGAATCTTGCTGGATCTATGAGCTTCGTACATTGGTGCCATCAGGGCATAATGTGGAATTCGATCTCAATTGTTTTATTTCTGATTATTGCATTTTATTCCTTATTTTTAAATTCCACTCTCTTTTATTATCTGATTGGTCTGATGGTTCTGAATTGTGTTCGTGTTTTGTGGTTTGTGCATTTGTATTCACTATTACCTGTTATAGACCCAAAAACCTGTTGTCTTGAGTTACCCTGAGTTTTCGGCTTCTTTTAAAAGGGTATTTGACGTTCCCACATGCTCTGCTTCTGCTGCCAAGTGCCTCATGTCCATCAAACAGAGTACAAGAACTGTTGCCAATTACACCATTGAATTCCGTACTCTGGCAGCAGAAGTTGCTTGAAACAATGAGGTCCACATGGCTGCTTTTTCTCATGGTCTCTTGGATACCATCAAGGATGAGATAGCAGCCAAAGATATACCCACTGAGCTGGAGAAGTTGATCACGTTTGCCATACTCATTGACTCCAGACTCAGAGAAAGA
The DNA here is from genome assembly GCF_042186555.1 of Aquarana catesbeiana. Classification (NCBI taxonomy): domain Eukaryota; kingdom Metazoa; phylum Chordata; class Amphibia; order Anura; family Ranidae; genus Aquarana; species Aquarana catesbeiana. Next base: position 164,060,970 of record NC_133330.1, on the reverse strand, counting down.
TTCTCTTTTAAAGAGTGCTTGCGGAAGCCTCCTCTACATTTGTCTCCGAGCTTTGCAGTCCCACCCTTGCCTCCCTCACCTCCCATGCCTCCTGGTACCGAGTCGGTCAGTGAAGGTGATCTCATGCACTTGGGCGCCACGCGTCTCTCTGCGGAAGAGAGAACCCTTAGGAAACGGTAGAGATTGTGCCTTTATTTTGGCCAGGCAGGTCGCTTTTTGAAGTCTTGTCCTACCCGTCCAGGGAACGCCCCGAACCTTGAGGTCCTGTCACGGACAGACCGTATGTGGCATTGTTTCAATCCCAGTTATCCAGAAGGATAAGCCCTTGGTTTCAGTTACCCTTTCTTGGGCTGAGTTGTCCATCGAGATACAGGCTCTAATCGACTCTAGGGCTGCAGACCTGTTCATTGATGCTGCCTTTGTATCGAAGTACTCGATTCCACTGCAGCTGCATGACACTCCACTTGCCATTGAGGCTCTTCACGGGAGATCTCTACAGCCTGCCCATCTGACTCATGAGACTGTTCCATTGTCCATGGCCATAGGGGCTCTTCACCATGAGATAATCCAAGTAGCCAAGGTCCTGTGCACCTCTTCACTCTCCTCCCTGCCAGAGGAGTACCGTGATTTTAGCCATGTCTTTGACAAGGTTCAAGCCGGTAGTTTGCCTCCAAACCGTTGTATAATTGTGCAGTTGACCTTCAACCTGGTGCCATCCCCCCTTGTGGAAGGGTTTACCCTTTGTTGGTCTTGGAGGATAAGGCCATGAAGGAGTATGTTGCAGACGCAAGGTTTCATCCGCAAATCCTCGTCTCCTGCTGGTGCTGGTTTCTTCTTTGTGAAGCAGAAGAGTGGTGAACTGAGACCTTTGATTATAGGGGTCTCAATCGTTTCACGAATAAGAATGCCTATCCGATTCCGTTGATCATGGAGTTATTTGACCGCTTCAACAGTTTTCACAAAGCTTGATTTGAGAGGGGCATACAATCTTGTGAGGATTAAGGAGGGCGATGAGTGGAAAACTGCGTTTAATACCAGAACAGGCCATTATGAGTACCTTGTAATGCCTTTTGGCCTTAGTAACACCCCGGCAGTTTTCCAGGAATTTATTAACAATGTCCTCCGAGATTTGTTGCAGTTATGTATGGTGGATATCCTCATATTTTCCAAGTCACTGGAGAGCCACCACACAGATGTCTGCCATGTGCTTCAGAAACTAAGAGAGAACAATCTCTATTATAAATTGGAGAAGTGTGAATTCCATCGTAAACAGGTTAAATTCCTGGGTTATGTCATTTCCACTGCTGGTTTTTCGATGGACCCAGAGAAACTTTTAGCACTACTACAGTGGCCCCAACCCGTGGGTTTAAGTCCTCTGCAGCGTTTTCTTGGCTTTGCCAACTATTATCAGAAGTTTATTCATAACTTCTTGTCTCTGGTCAAGCGCCTGGCTGATATGACCAGAAAGGACGGCAACCCACAGAGTTGGTTTCCGGAGTCCATTAAGGCTTTTGAGAGTCTCAAGGCTGCCTTTTTTTCTGCTCCTGTGTTGGCACATCCTGATCATACGTTACCTTTTATCCTTGAGGTTGATGCTTCTGAGACTGGAGGTGGCGCCCTTCTGTCTCAACATCCTACCTGCGATATGCATCCTTGTGGCTACTTTTCAAAGAAATTGTCACCTGCGGAGTGCAATTACGAGATTGGTGACAGAGAGCTGTTAGCGATCATTTTAGCCCTGAAAGAATGGAGACATCTCCTCGAAGGTACCACTGTGCCGGTTCTCATTTTTACTGACCATAAGAATCTCACATACTTGTCTAAATCTCTCCCAGAAGGGCACGATGGTCTCTTTTCATGTTAAGTTTTAACTTCATTGTCTCATTCTTACCTGGTACTAAGAATGTAAGGGCTGACGCTTTGTCACTACAATTTTCCTCCACTTCCAAGATGGAGTCGGTTTCCGGTTCCTGTGATTCCTCCTGATCGTATTCTGGCTACGGTTCACACCAGTCTCACTTCTTCTTTGGGTGACAAAATTCTTGCTGTTCAGGTTCATGCTCCTCCTGAGAAACCTTGTGACTGCTGCTTTGTCCCAGAGAGTCTCCGTACTGCCGTGCTCTAGACTTACCATTCTCTCAAGGCTGCTGGCCACCCTAGGAAGAATCAACTCTTGTGGGGCATTTCCCAACAATTCTGGTGGCCTAGTCTACGTGCTGATGTAACCGCCTTCGTAACTGCCTGTTCCGTGTGTGCGCAGAGTAAGACTTCACGACACCTTCCAGTTGGCCTCCTACAACTCATACCCAATGGAGAGAGGCCCTGGACCTACCTGTCTATGGATTTCATTGTGGTGTTACCCAACTCCCAGAGCAATACAGTTATCCTTATGGTGGTTGATCAGTTCTGGAAAATGTCTCATTGTATTCCACTTAAGAAGTTGCCCACGTCTAAGGAACTGGCTTCCATTTTTGCTCAGGAGATCTTTCGCTTACATGGGCTACCCAAGGTGATTGTGTGGGACAGGGTTAGTCAGTTTGTGTCCCGGTCCTGGCGAGCCTTTTGTGCACAATTGGGAATTCAGCTTGCTTTCTTCTCTGCGTATCACCCACAGTCTAATGGGGCAGCAGAATGAGCCAATCAGTCCTTGGAGCAATTCCTGCGTTGCTATAATTCTGACCATCATAACAACTGGTCAGACCTCTTACCGTGGGCGTATTTTGCTCACAATAGTCCCTTGAATTCTGCTTCCCGACTGTCCCTGTTTATGGCAAACTATGGTTTCCAATCTTCCATATTGCCTGACTAATTTGTTCTGCAGAGTATTCCTGCATTAGAGGAGCATCTTCATGGTCTTCGCTCCACTTGGGCACAAGTCCAGGAGGCTTTGCGACATGCTAATGATAGGTACAGACTCGATGCTGACATTGGGCCTTTCCTTATTCTTCGCAGGATTAACCCAGTGGCCTACGCATTAGACCTTCCTTCTAATATGCGTATCTCAAATGTATTTCATGTCTCCTGATTAAAACCTTTGGTCTGCAACCGCTTTACCACCTTGGTGCCACGTCCTCACCCTGTACAGGTTGAGAACCATGAGGAGTATGTACAGTTCAGTACTTGGTGCATTGGAAAGGGTACAGTCCAGAGGAACGCTCTTGGGTCTCATCCTCGGACGTACATGCCCCTGTCCTCCTCCGTGATTTTCATAGTCCCCTCAAGGCTGGTGGTCCTCTGAGGAGGAGGGGTCGTTGAGGAGGGGGTACTGTCAGGGCTGGGCTCAGCCCTTCCTTCATCTGAGCTGGCTGCTCAGCTGTCGGCTAATTGCCAGCTCCTATCTTACCTGTTGATGATATCCTGCTCGTCAGTCCTGCCTACTTAAGCCGTCCAGCCCAGATGATCTCTGCCTTCATCCAACATCACAAAGACTATCTCCTGTGTTCCTGTTCAAGACATGCTTGGCTGACATTCCTTCTGGCTCCAGATACTGCTTGCTATTCCACTATGCTGATCTCTGGCTCCCTGACTTTCTGGCTTTTCTGACTATCCGTTTTGGTTACCGAACTTTGGCTATGTTTTGACTACGTTTGTTCTATTTACTTTTATTATTTAACAAGTGTGATTTAACTATACTACTGCTTCAGTCTGATTCATGGTTTCTGACAATCTTTCAGGGCTTCAGCTGTTAATATTGGATTTTACTTTTTGAAAACTGTAGCGTAACAATGAAAAAGCCATATTCAAGCCATATTCAGCTATCATATACAGTAAACCTATACTAGTTTAATACAATTAAAAAGGTTTGTAACTTATCATATCATTTAACCCTAGCGGGACTTTGGCTTTAAGACGTATCAACCGCGTTTCTCACTGCAGGACTTGTTTGTCAAAGTCACCCCCTCTGGGGTGTTTATACAGTCTGATGCCATGAAATGCATAAAGGATACATCATAGTTATGAACCAAACATGTTGAATAATCAGGGAAACAATCTTTCTATTCCCAATAAAATATACATGATCATGTACTCGTTTATAGAATGGAATAATACTTATTTAAAGTGTTACTAAACCCAGAACACTGCATTTATTATATCTGGTCTCCCACAGTACACAGAACATGGAAATATAATTATGAAATACATTTATTTTAGTAAATATAAACTGCTAAATATCTTTTATCCTCGCAGTATATAGCAATCTTGTGGCTTCTATCAGTTCTTGGTAAAACTTGTAGGAGGAGTTTTCATACTGCACTGAGCTGTCCTAGAAGGGTCCAGGGCCCCTGACCCTCTGTCTGGACAGTGCTGATTGGCTCTGTGCTGATCACATGCACTCTTCCAAGAAAAAAACCTCTCTAGCAATACACACCAAACTGGGCATGTGCAGCCTGACTCCAAAGACTCTGTCTTATCTGGACCTGTTCTGGAGTCAGTGGAAGAAGAGGAGGATCTGTGCATACAGGATCAAACAGCCTTTTTACACAATGCGGAGAATTAACCTTTTAGGTGCCACAGTGAGTATAACAAGCATGCTTTATTGCATATATAGACTGATTTTACTGTTGTGGGTTTAGTAACACTTTAATAATGATGAAATGAATAAATACTACTCTCAGCTCATACATCCATGCTTCTCACTGGCTCTTTCCTGCAGTTCATAGAGCATACAGAGTATAAATATATACTGTACATGTCAAAAATAAAAAGTAGTATTTAAATGTATAATTAATTTTCAATTTTCCTAACTAGTATGTATTGTTATCTTTAGGATCAGCTTCTTGTCATCCTTCTTGCAACAACCATGGGGAATGTGTTGAAACTATTAATAACTACACTTGCAACTGCTATGATGGCTCGTGGAGAAAAATGTGAACATGGTAACTATATTTTTCATAGGTTCAGCAAATTTACAAGTTTAAAGCTGTTGTATTATTCTCTTTTTGAATACATATTAAAACCAGAATTCTTTTCAATCAGTTTGTTCCCAGTTGTCGTTTGTCCAGAGATAAATGGCACAGATCACAGATTAATGACATGCTGTTATAATAATGGAAATTTTACATATCTGTCAAATTGTCATTTTAACTGCTCTGATGGATATATGTTGGTTGGCTCAGAAAATTTGAGTTGTACTAAAGAAGATGATTGGGGAGCTCCCATTCCACATTGTAAAGGTATGTACATAATTTGTGAGAATATTGAATCACTAAAAACAAAAATAATGTAAGACAATGTAATTATCAATCTTTGACATTTTCTAAAACACTGTAGTCATTTTTTTTTTAAATAGATGTTTAAACTAGACTTTTTTTCCTTTAATGCTTAGTAATTCAGTGTAAACGTCCAGCAGTACCACTGAATGGGGGTAATCAGATGTACCAATGATGAAGAAATTCTGCCAGATAAGTCTATATGCAATATCAGCTGCAATGATGGTTTCAGTCTGGTTGGGTCTACTTCAGTACTTTGTTTGGCGCCTGGTCAGTGGACAGATGAACCTCCAAAATGCAATGGTAGGTGATTCTATTGTTTTGTGGATTTTAGTTTTATTAATAGTCTGGGTGCCTAAAATTAATAATAATGCTAACTCTGGAATAGCTAAACTGCAATGTATGCTTGCTTTTAGATATTTTTATTTTGCAAATACATATTAATAGAGATGTGGACAGTTTAGAAAAAATAGAACAAAGTAATTCAGCAGAAAACAAAGTAGTGTTGCTTTTAGGTAGTGGAGCACATAGACTTCACTTAGGATATATTAACAGGACAATGTTAAAAGCGTCCACATTTTTAACAAAGAATCTTATAAAATAGAAGTCAGGCAAGGCACATATCTTCTCAAACATATTGTATTATAGAAAGCTGAAATCTCATCTTTTAGTTTGTAAGTTCCATATGGTAGATCTACCAAGTATTGCAAATCAGGCATTGCATAGAAAACAACAAACCTTTCCTTTTAATTTTATAAAATTTTATATAGTCTAAATACAGCAATCGCCCCTGCTGAGCTATTGTGTTCTGACAGGGGAGCGCTGATCGGATGCCGATTGGCCGACCTTTTTCGGTCATGCTTCTGTCGGACCGGCTGCAGTACACAAGTGCCGAATGCTGTCCGGTTTCTATTGAACCGGCCGATGCCGCCCGACATTCGGCCTGTGTGTACTAGACTTAAAGTATAGCGCATCCTCTAAAGAACCGCTGGAAGTTTTGGTCCTATTTCCCCCCTTTGAGCACACAGCCAGGTACACAGCATTTTCTGCATTCCTCGACTGGCTCCAAAGAACAATCCAGGGGTTTCTTTTTGTGTTTTTATTCAAATTGATGAATTGGGATGGGGAAAGGCAGCATTGGATACCTAAAAACTCCAGAACTGGACAACTTGAAGACTTCTCATGTCCTGGCCGCACCTCACAGACTGCTGGCTATACTGTACAACTGCTGAATGTCCCATATGATTTTTTGTGCAGAGCGTGACCTGTACCCCTTTCAGAGGTTAAAAGCTTCACACAGTCACTAACTCCTCAGCAATAGGGTTGCTACTCATTTAGCCACAGGATCAATGGCTGCCTCCGACAGCTGGACTCTTTCCCACCAACTTCCCCCTGGCTTTCCCCAGTGAGCTTCTCCAGATCCAATTTAATCCTTGGATTTTAGCTGCCAATAGGCCCCCCAGCTAAACTTAGCTGGGACCTCGATGTCTTCCTACAGATCCTTCCATAAAGCTGCCCTAGGGGCAGAGCCACTAAACAGGTACCCTCCAGTTAAACTAGACTCAGAAACACTACTCCTGCTGCTCAGTCCCCAGACTATTTATGAGCTCTCTCACAACCTTCTGGGCACACCTCCCCATGGATTGGCTAGAGACACCTTAAATATTCAGGCTGTCTGTTCTGTTTTTCTTCCCACTATATATCTAGAATCCTCTAGAAGATAGGGGGGAGTAACAGAGCAGCCCTAAGTAATCAACTCCCTTCTCCTCTGATTACACTGGAGCTGACCAAATTTACCTAGCAGCCTACTGTACACTAGAAGGGTACTACAAAAATATTTTTATCATTATACAGGATTTATATAGCGCCAACAGTTTACGCAGCACTTTACAACATAAGGGCAGACAGTACAATTACAATACAATTTAATAAAGTAGGAATCAGAGAGTTCTACTCGTTAGAGCTTAAAATCTAAGAGGGAGGGTCAAGAGATACATGAGGTAATAACTGCGGGGGATGGGCTGATGGAGAAAATAAATGTGCAGTTGTTAGGTGGGGGCCAGATAGGCTTCTCTGAAGAGATGAGTCTTCAGGGATCATTTGAAAGTGGACAGAGTAGGACATATTCGGACAGATTAGGGCAGAGAGTTCCAGAGGATGGAAGAGGCTCTGGAGGAGTCCTGGAGGTGAGCGTGGGTTGAGGTGACAAGGGAGCTAGAGAGCAGGAGGTCTTGGGAGGAATGAAGAAAACGATTTGGTTTGTATTTTGAGACTAGGTTAGTGATGTAGCTGGGGGCCAAGTTGTGGATGGCTTTGTAAGTTATTGTTAAATATCTTGAATTTAATTTGTTGGGTGAGCAGAAGCCAGTAGAGGGATTGGCAGAGAGGGGTAACAGAGCTATTTGTAAGATGGATGAGCCTGGCAGCAGCATTCATGATGGACTGAAGGGGGAATAGCCTATTTAAAGATAAGCTAATGAAGAGGGAGTTGCAGTAGTCAAGGCAAGAGATGACCAGGGAGTGAATTAGAAGTTTTATGGTGTCATTGGTTAGGAAGGAGCTGTTGTGGAGGTTGAGGTGGCAAGCTATGGACAGTGACTGGATGTGGGGCCAAAAGGATAGTTCAGAGTCCAGGATTACACCTAGGACCTTGGCATGGGGCAGACAGGTTGATAGTTGAGCTGATTTTGACAAAGAAATCAGGGGAAGAGGCACAAGGGGGAGGAAATATAAGCTTGGTTTTGGATAGATTGAGTTTGAGAAAGTGGTGTGACATCCCGGCTGATATGTCTGTTAGTAAGTTGGTGATGTGTGAGGAGACTGATGGAGTGAGCTGAGGGGTCGAGATAGATTTGGGTGTCATCGGCGTAGAAGTGGTATTGAAAGCCGTGGGAGGCAATTAACTGACCCAGGGAAGAGGTGTAGATTGAGAAAAGGAGAGGTCCAAGAACAAAACCTTGAGGGACCCTAACAGAGAAAGGAAGAGAAGATGAGGAAGTAGAGTTGTAAATGACACTGAAGGTGTGGTGGGGTAGGCATGATGAGAGCCAGCGAAGAGTAAAAATGTGCACACATCAAAGTTAATTGTAAACTGTATCAGGATATGTTATATTGATGTCTAGCACTTTTACAGCACTGCAAATGTGTCTCTGTTACTTTGGTTCTTTTAAGACACAGTGGTTATTATTGAACCAAATACCAGTGCATGCACTTGAATAATTATTCTCCTTATGTAGCTATTCAGTGCAAACGTCCTAAAAAAATGAAAATAGGTAATGGATTATTCAGACAATGAAGAAATGCTACCCTATAAGTCTGGGTGTAATTTCTGATGCAATGAAGGGTTTACCTTGATTGGATCTCCATCAATAACATGTATGTCTCCTTATCAATGGACAGAAAAGCCTGCAAAATGTGAAGGTAAATATTGCACTATTCAGAGCTTTGTTTACTCAATTTAGATTTTTTAGAGCTTATAAATTACTTTAATACATGTGGTGTTTTATCAGTAAATTGCTGAAATCTAAGGCTAATATTTTTGTGGCAAACAACCTTAAAGGGTTTTATGGAAAATAATGTAATGTATGATGACCGAATGCAATTGATTTCTCTAACTACTTTGCTTATATAGGAGGACAGATAGTAACCAGTATATAAAGGGTAGGGAAAACTTTTATTATATGATTTTGTGAATAACTCTGTTGTGGAGATGAGGAGAGGGGCAGGAGTCAGCAAAATCAATTTGGCAGGGCTGACACTGTTTCTTCTAAATTTTAGTCCAAAAAATCTTGTGTTATATCAGCCAACAACAAAACATTCAGAGCCAAGTGCATTTAGTCAGTTGCAACTGTTTTTGCAGATCAAGCTGAGGAAAAACATATGGAATCACTCAATTCTGAGGAAATTGTTATGGAACCATCATATACTTTGCCATTCTAAAACAAACACCTGCATCAGATTGCATCCTGAAAAATAATGTCATCATCACCAAACATCCTTTCAATAGATGGAATAAGAAAAGTGTCCAAAACCTCAATATAAACTTGTGCATTTATTGAAGATGTAATGACTACTCCCCCGTACCTTAACCTTAGTTTTTTTTTTTTACACATTTAAACAATTGAATGAAAATTTTCCAAGAGGGGTGATTCCATACTTATTGCCAGCGGTTGTACATTATATATATATATATATATATATATATATATATATATATATATATATATATATATATATATGGATAGCCAATTACAACTAAGAACGGCTAAAGATTGTGCACACATAGCCAAAAAAAATAATAATATAAAAATAAATAAAATATTACTAGAGAGCAAATAAAGACCATGTACATTTTTTTTAAACCAAAGGGGTTAAATGTAGATGAGTAAACTTGGGAAGCAGCAACATTTTATGGTTAACAAGCAATATTACACCAAAAAAGGAATACAATAAAATTTGTACTTAGCAATTAAAAAAATAAAAAAATAAATAAAAATAAACACATATAACAACACAAAGAAAACATAACAAATAGTAACCCCCTCTAAAAGCATACAAAGCTAAATATTAACAGACCAAGTTCATCAAAAAGGAGCTCTGAACAAGTTCGAAACGTTGATGTTCAAAAGTTTATAGGTAAGGTCAATATTCTGCCCTACATGATTTCAAACCCTTTTCGCTCTAATATGGCAGTCTCAGCTGATATGAGAAATTCTAATTTATCAAATGCTTCATTGTTTAACCCTCCGGGTCATTTGGCTCCCTCAATCTCTGTTTTTAGAGATTTGGTTAACAATGATTTGCAACAATTAAAGGTTAAAAAGAATAGGAGAGAATTTCATTTCAAAAAGGGCTACGAGCTTCTTAAGAATCTTAACAACTTTGTTAGGGGCCTGCTTTTTTCTCTCCAACATGTACTGGGGTGAATGGAGAAATTCTCCATCCCCAGACACTGGAGACACTCTGTGTCTGTAACTTTTTGTCCCCAATATGGCCGCTATGTCGGTCTCCGGATGTTGTCATTGTGGAGACCGGATATGATGCGGCAACGCATGCCATCATCACAGCACCCGTACGCAATATAGAGGGATGCCAGGGATTGCAGTGGGCGCCATTATTCCCTCCACGTTCGTAGATGTGTATGACAAATTCAGTGGAAGTTGCCTACCTGGATGGTCGGGAGACAGCTCAAAATTAAAGAGGAGCATGGACATTTTTAACAGCTTGAACTCTGGCTGTGCAAAGGTGACTCACTAGTAAGTAGGGATGAGCTTTCTGTTTGGGTCGAACATGAGTTCGACTCGAACATTGGCTGTTCGCCCGTTCGTCGAAAACCAAACATTATGGGCCGTTCGCACCAAATTTAAATGGCGCGTAACGGGCCATAATGCACTGCGGGAGCGCAGAGCATTGCTGTATGATGCTTGGCCAGAACATGCACCATGACCTGCATGCTTTGGACAATCACAGCACCCTCAGCTAAGAGAGCCATAATTTACCAAAGGCAGGGTGCCTTTTGCCAATCATGGCTCAGGGGGACTAAGTCCACGCCCCCCACTAAATAAGGCCGCCTACACGTCGGCCTCGTGTAGTGTGTCGTTAGCGTGGACGGAGAGAGAGTGTCATTTAGACTGAGCAAGCCGGCAGAATATTCAGTTAGCTGCAGTGTATTTAATGTATATGTATACAGTCAGTCTTGTATATGTATATATATATATATATATATATATATATATATATATATATATATATATATATTATTTATGGGTGGAGCCCTATGTCCGATATGGACATAGATAACATTTGTAGTTAACATAAAACTTACCATCGGAAATAGACCTGGAAGTGTGGACTTACCATATGAAATGGACCTGAAAGTGTGCCTTGGTCTGCTGGTCGGTATGCCAGAATAAGGGGGCATACCCTAGTTTAAGAAATGATTATTCTGTAGAGAGAAATGAATGAATGAAAGGAATGCCTTGAAATGGGGATGGGAGGGTGGGTATCGCGCACAGGAAACCGACAAGCACCACAGGTGAGCGGGCTGCTTAAATACCCCCCGGGCTTCTCCCATAAATTCAGGCCACCATACTGGCCTTCCTACTTATGGGTGGAGCCCTATGTCCGATATGGACATAGATAACATTTGTAGTTAACATAAAACTTACCATCGGAAATAGACCTGGAAGTGTGGACTTACCATATGAAATGGACCTGAAAGTGTGCCTTGGTCTGCTGGTCGGTATGCCAGAATAAGGGGGCAAAAACATTCAGGTAGGGGTGTGGTTTTATTAGTTTTGGCTTTATTTATTTGAGCAAGTTTGGTGAATGCTTGTGCCGTTTCCACCTAAGGAGTGGGGACGTACCGGGCGAGGTAGGCAGAGTTTCACCTGCTAAGTCTCTTGATGACGTGGTCTGGGACCCATGCCGACATGCTGCCAAGGCTGCCCCAATACTAAAGAGTGACTGGAGAGCTGACTGGGGTCGAGGTGTAGGCAGCGTAGAAGAACCCCAGGTGTTTGATGAACTGGCAGGCACTCAAGGGTTGCCCGAAAAGGTAATAGGGGACTAGAGTTTGAGTGTTCCAGTAGGAGTGACAGTAGGTGGTCGAGTATGGTTACTGGCCACCGGACGTTGTTTACTTTATGGAGATGGATGTCTATCCTGGAGCTTGATTGCTGGGTTTGGACCCTGCAGGGTGGAGGATGAAATGGTGTTGGCAGCGAGCCAACTACACAGAACTTGGCCTGCGGGATTGCTGCGGGTGAACTCGCTGGGCCGCCAGAACCCGTGATAGGCCAAGTAAATGGCTGCTTGTATGACCAAACTGGGGAGAAGGCCCAATAGCGTACTGGTTAATATAGTAGACATGTCCCAGAAGATGGCAGCCTGGAACGAACATGCAGTGGACATTAAACTGGTGTTGCCAAGATAATTACACCAGCGTGCGCAGGAAGGACATCACAGAGCGATGCGGACCTGGCTTCATTAAGAGGCTCGCCTCGGACCGGATGTCGGTGGCAAAGCCACGGCCTGTCCTGTCCAGATAAGACCCTGGAGTTAAGCGGTTGCCATGACCGGGTGTAACTTGAAGAGGGAGGAAGTCCGGGTAAACCCGGGGTTTTAGGAGTGTCTCTGGGGGCCATGTACTTGTAAACCGATGATGGCCAAAAATTGCCACGATGCCTGTGGTGGCTGTGGCATCTGTCGCTACCTGGGGTGACAAGGGCGACGTAGGTGATAAGACCCTAGAGTTTAAGGTATAATCATTGATACACCGATCCACGTAGTACGGGACCTTCCGACATTGATAGGTCCACATTCTTAGGAAAGACTGCAGCTACTTGTTAGTACACACCCGTATATGGGTGAAGTCTTGGGGAACTAACCTGATACGGGTCAGTTTGTCGAGGGGAAGGCTGGCCTGCGTGGTTTTCGTTAATTCGGAGGAGGTTATTGTAGACCTCGGTTCCGGATTATTGAGTTTTTTGAGACTACAAGCTGAAGGACATAACGGTATTACCAGCGAGTCAAGTTGTGTCTACGTAGTACCTGGCTGCCTGTGCCAGTAAAGTGAATTTGTTAGGCCGTAGAAAACCACAGAGGCCAGGTAGATGGCTGCTTGTATGACTAGACTGGGGAATGTCTGAGGTTTTGACATGTCCCTGAAGATGGCAGTTGTGATGGGCAAGCGTTTGCCGTTTAGCTATGGGCTGATGCTTCTGGACGCCACGTAGAAAGGATCCTACTGTATGAGCCGTAAACACGGATGACTCTCTGGGGTCCTGTGAGGGCCAGAAATGCTGGATGTTGGCTAGGTATAGCCTGATGATGTTATGAGGAGCCAGCTGTGTGTGGAAATACGATACCTGGTGGGGGGTGGAACCTGAACTCAACTGACCTAAGCGAGAAATGACACAGAAATTGATGAGTGGCTCGTATGAAATGCCACTGGAGACAAGTGGCCGATTAAGTGCCACTGAAGAATGATGTGTGACTGATTGTGTGCCACTGGAAATGTGTACTGATTGCAAGAAGTCATGCTAAGATGCGAGCCCTGCAATGATTGCAAGAGTTGTGCTTAAATACGTGTTTGCAACAATTGCCAGGGAGTTTGTGTCAATGGTGATGTGTTTGCCGTGACTGCGGGAAGTCCGTATTACTGCATGTGCTTGCACGGGCTGCAAGGAGTTATACTTGGATGCGTGTTTGCAACGATTATAAAGTTGTGTTTGGCTGCATGCTTGCCATGATTGCAAGAAATTATGCTTGGGTGTGTCCCTGCAACATTTAGCAAGAAGCTGTGACTGGATGCGTGCTTGCAAATGATTGCAAGAAGTTATGCTTGGATGCATGCTTGCAACGTTTGCAAGAAGTTATGCTAAGATGCGTGTCTTGTAATGATTGTAAGATTTGTGCTTGAATGTGTGCTTGCAACGATTGCAAGGGAGTTTCTGTAGGTGGAGATGTGTTTGTAGTGATTGTGAAAAGTTCGTATTGCTGCATGTGCTTGCAAGACTGCAAGAGTTTAAGCTTGGATACGTACTCGCAACGACTGCAAGAAGTTATGCTTGAATGCATGCCTGCAACGTTTGCAAGAAGTTTTATGATTGGATGCGTGTTTGAAATGAATGCAAGAAATTGTGCTTGGATGTGTGCTTGCAACGATTGCAAGACGTTCTGTTTGGATGCGTACTTGCAACGATTGCAAGAAGTCATGATGGGATGTGTGCTTGCAACAATAGCAAGAAGTTATGTTTCGATGTGTGCTTGCAATGAAATGCAAGAAGTTGTGTTTGGATGCGTATTTGCGACGATTGCAAAAGTTGTACTTGGATGTGCTGTGACTATGAGGGGGTATAGTAGCGAGGCGAAGGTTTCAACGAATGAATCGGGACCATGACTGAGCTTCGAAGGAAGACGGGGTGTGGCCCCCCCCTTTTTTTTTTTTTTTTGACTGACCTAGAGGAAATGACAGATGAGAACCGGTGGAGGGTTTGACTACCTGGTTTGAAAGGTAAATTGTAACATGTTTAAGCGACAGGTGCATGGCATTAAATAAATGAGTGAACTGTTTGTGCCATGACAGAGGCACGAATCGGTGTGCCATGACTGCGCCAATGAGGCCGCGCCAACTGGGGCTTGCCAGGATGAATCGATGTCTGATGGATGCCCTGAACTTGAATCGGGGCGCGGCATGCGACAACAAAATAAATGAAATGTTTGCCTTAGAGTGAAATGAATGAAAAAACGTTTCGCCATGACAGAGGCACGAATCGGTCGTGCCGCAGCTGCAACTGACAGCGACCCGGACTCTGGAGCATGTACTGAAATGAGGCAAAAGAAACGCTGGTGCATGCCGGAGTACATTGGTGCATCACGGGTGCGACTGGATTTGAATTGGAGTGTGGTATGTAACCGTGAAATGTTTGCCCTGGCAAAGGCACGAATTGGTTATGCCGCAACTGATAGCTAACCAAGTTCTGATGCAGGTGTTGGCTGAGGCCCAAACGTTTTATTTATACTACTTTATTTATATATGTATATATATATATATATATATATATATATATATATATATATATATATACATATATGTTTTTTTTTTTTTTCTTTTCGACTGCGACAAATGACGAGTCGGACTATGGAGTACGAATGAAATGAGGCCAAGACAACTGGGGCACGCGGGGACGAATCGGTGCATCTCGGATGCTACTGGATTCGAATCGGGGCGCGGTACGTGACAGTGAGATGAGTGAAATGATGAAATGAATGAAATGATTTGTCATGGTAGAGCACGTGCCATGACAGAGACACGAGTCGATCATGTCGCGATTGCAACTGACAATGACCGGACTCCGGAGCATGTACTGAAATGTGGCCAAAAATACCTGGGGCACGCCGGGACGAATCGTTGCATCATGGATGCGACTGGATTCGAATCGAAGCGTGATTCGTGACAGTTGAAATGATTCCCATGGCAGAGGCATGAATCGGTGAGCCGCAAACTACGACTGACAACGAACCGGACTCTGGAGCATGTCCAGAAATGAGGCCGGGCCCTGGGGCACGCCGTAACGAATCGGTGCATCGAAGATGCGACTGGATTCGAACCGGAGCGCGGTAAGTGCAGGTGTAACATTTGTTGCCATGACAGAGGCGCGAATCGATCATGCCGCTATAGCGACTGACTGCGAATCGGACTCTGGAGCATGTACTGAAATGTGGCCAATACCTGGGGCACGCCGAGACGAATCGGTGCATTTCCATGCGACTGAATTCGTAACGGAGCGTGATACGTGGCATGATAACCATGACAGAGGTACGAATCGGTGAGTCGAAAGCGACTGATAATGACGTGACTCTGGAGCATGTACTGAAATGAGGCCGTAACTACTGGGGCACACCGGAGCGAATCGGTGCATCTTTAGGTGCGACTAGATTCGAATCGGAGCGCGGTATGTGAGTGAAATGAGAAATGATTCGAAATGGTTTGAAATCTTAGAAATGTATTTAGAAATGTTCAGAAATGAGAAATGATTGGTATTGAACTGACGTGATTAGACAAGATTTGCGAACCGCTATGGCTGTCTACTGACACATGTTTAACAACTTAGACATGCCTGAAATGAAGCGACGCCTGCGTCGCGGTGGTTTCTCAGATAACGCGAAATGGTAACATAACGATAGTACGAGTGATATACATTGCGGTACGTTCGTGAAATTTGCGAGTGATTCGTAAGTTTGATATCACGGTTTAGTGACATGATATCTATAATGCGTAAAAACAAAAGTCCGACGGGACCCTACCTGCGACAGCCAAGCCAGACGCGTGGTACGAACGTACGAATCGGTAAACACGGGCTTTGAAACTCTCGAGCAGGGAAATTGCGAATGCGGGAACTTTGCACGATAAGAACTTGCGGACGCTGGTATACGAATAGTCGGCCTAGTGACGTATATCGCGCACAGGAAACCGACAAGCACCACAGGTGAGCGGGCTGCTTAAATACCCCCCGGGCTCCTCCCATAAATTCAGGCCACCGTACTGGCCTTCCTACATATATATATATATATATATATATCCACTGTATGCAGTTTAGCTAGATCTGACTGCAGTCCGTTTTTGGTGTACTGTTTCTAATATACTTCAGGCAGGCAGGTGATTCAGTTAGCTGCAGTGTATTTAATATATATATATATATATATATATATATATATATATATATATATATATATATATATATATATATATGTATATAGCCACTGCATACAGTTTAACTATATCTCACTGCAGGCCGTTCCTGGTGTACTGTTTCTAATATACTTCAGGCAGTGTACACAGTATACAGTGCTGTGCACCCATAGTGCAGTTGCTCATACGTTTCTGGTGGTCAATACAGTACACCCATAGTTGTTATTAAATTTCTGTTGGTGTACACGGTACCGTGCACCCCTAGTGCAGTTGCTAATATATTCCTGGTGGTGTACACAATTCATACAGTGCACCCATTGTTGTTATTACACTTCTGTTGATGTACACAGTACCGTGCACCCCTAGTGCAGTTGCTACTACTTTCCTGGTGGTTTACACAATACATACAGTGCACCCATAGTTGTTATTAAACTTCTGTTGGTGTACACAGTACCGTGCATCCCTAGTGCAGTTGCTACTACTTTCCTGGTGTTGTACACAATATATACAGTGCACCCATAGTTGTTATGAAACTTCTGTTGGTGTACACAGTACAGTGCACCCCTAATGCAGTTGCTACTACTTTTCTGGTGGTGTACACAGTACACAATACAGTGTAATGTTTTTTGCTAAACAAAATTTACAGCATGTCCGGAAGGCCACCAAGGAGAGGCAGACGCTCACAGGCCACTAAAAGAGGGCAAGCAGGCTTTGTGTCTACAGTCAACAGTGCTGGTCGTGGACATGGTGCATCCTCAGCACGTGGCCGTGGGGCACGCTTGTCCTTTTTTTCTACAGCTAGTCGTGATATTGAGCCACAACATGCAGAAGAGTTGGTGGAATTGAGAACAAAGCCATCCTCATCCTCTGTCACCCAGGCTCAGAGTAGTTTGCCTGCCAATGCAGCTGCCAAAGCGGCTTATTCCATCGGCTCCATGTCAACAGTCACTCCTTCCCTAGCCCCTCCATTGTGCACGGAGGAGTCCCCCAAACTATTCGACCGCAGTGTCGGGTACATGCTGCTGGAGGATGCGCAGCGATTTGAAGGCTCCGATGATGGTAACCAGGCTGAGGAAGGGAGTAACGTCAGCCTAGAAAGATGGGGTACCCAAGAAGGTCAAGAAACTGGCAGTCATGTTCCCCCAGCTGCAGCATACTGCCAAGTTTGCTCCACTGACAAAGAAGGAGGGGATGATGAGGTCACTGACTCAACTTGGGTGCCTGATAGAAGAGAAGAGGAGGAGGAGGCACATCTCCAACAAGGTAGGATGCCCTCCAGGGGGCAGCTTAAGGGCAGCCACCCTATTGCATCACACCGCAGAGCTAAGCAGATGCAGGGTACTGCTGACTCCCCCCATATTTTGCAAAGTTCTTTGGTGTGGACCTTTTTTGACACACGTGCAGCAGATCGCACCGTTGCTGTTTGCAACAAATGTCTGAAGCGTATTAAGCGTGGCCAAAACAGCAGCCACTTGGGCACCACATGCTTGACCAGACATATGATGACCTCCCATGCAGTCCATTGACAACAGCACTTAAAAGATCCACATCAAAGAACAAGGCGGACCTCTCCTTGCTCCTCATCAGCTGGGATTTCAAACCCCACTATACCTCCAGTCCTCTCAGAAACCTGCACTGAGAGGAATGAAGGTATAGAAATAGGTGTCCCAAGTAATTGCGGACAATCTGCTAGCGTTACACAAACATCGGATTTTAGTAGGCAAATTTCCCTACCCCAGTTGCTAAACCATCGAAAGAAATTCGGTCCCAGTCATCCACATGCTCAGCGTCTGAATGCTAGCTTGGCCAAATTGCTAGCACTGCAACTGCTGCCTTTTCAGCTGGTAGACTCTGCCCCCTTTCGGGAATTTGTGGAATGTGCAGTACCTCAGTGGCAGGTTCCCAAACACCATTTCTTTTCACGGAAGGCCATTCCAGCTCTCTACCAGCATGTGGAAGGCAATGTCTTAGCCTCGTTGGACAGGGCAGTCAGCAGTGAGGTGTATATTACTGCTGACTCATGGTCCAGCAGGCATGGATAGGAATGTTACCTTTCTTTCACGGCACACTGGGTAACTCTGCTGGCAGCTGGGAAGGATGCAGGACAGGGTTCAGTATTGTTGGAGCTTGTTCTGCCACCACGCCTCCAAAATGCTAGTGGTGATTCTGCCACAGCTCTCACCTCCACCCCAAGTGCGTAGCTCCGTCTTACGCGTTTCGTCATCGACGTTGTAAAAGGCGGCTTTGACAACGTCGATGACGAAATGCGTAAGTCGGAGCTACGCACTTACGTCACACCCGGAACTCAGAGCGAGCTTGGAACGCAGTTGAGGTGCACGCCATTCGGCTGCTGGTTCCTATCCACAGCTCCCTCTGTATTAGTTTTTCTCCTATCGAGTGTGAGTTTCCTGGCTCTTCTTGCATGGGGAGTCCAGGCTGATTTTATTGGCTGTTTTTTTGGCTATTTTTTTAAATAAATCCATTTTATAAAACTTACCACACTATAGGAGCCCTGTTTTTTCCTATGAGGACGTGACTAAGAGACTGATGCTACATCTTCTATCTGGAGCTGAGACACCTGGTGACGGCTGCACTGGATCTGGGACGCCATTTACTGTCTGCTGCTACATGCCTATTACCCCTGCAGGGGTTTAAGGAGCTGGTGAGTGGGGGAGGACCTTGAGGGGGAGCACCAAAGTCACTGGAAATCATCAGTTTTCATCATGAGAGTCACTAATTACAAGAACTTTGTTGCCAATCTGGAGCTTCACATCCACAATTTTTTTAACACATTTTTTATTTTTTATCTTGCATTTTTTTATTTTTTGATTCAATTTTTATTTACTCACAGTGTTGCATTTAATTATGTTTACCTGATGGGACTGCTGTTCATTATGGACTCTAGATTTATATGATTCACTTATTATTTAGTATCACTTTAATAGACACTGTGAAGTGTTTTTTTTTTGTACCATTTGTTGTGGGACATTGGGGGAAACTTTGATGGGTATTATCTCTCTCAATGCTATTGCGAGGGGTTCACATAATTTCACATATTTTTATTTTTTATAATTCTTTTATCTGGTCATTTACAAGTGGTTTATTAGTTTTGAGTATAGAGGCACGGCATAGATAATATATAGGATACCCCGGCACAGGTAACGCCACATACCCCACCTTCTTTGTTTCAACACGCAGCAGAGGGCCATCAATGAGTACCTGTGTGAGTATGGCACCAGGACAGGGTCAGGGGAGCTTGGCTTTTTTTTTGCCATGCCAGTGGCTACTGATAAAGGATGCATGCACTGTCCTGTCACAATTTGAGGAGGCCACAAGGATGGTGAGCAGTGACAGTGCATGCATCAGTGATACTGTCCCTTTTGTCTTCCTGTTGGAGCACACGCTTCCTGGAATAATGGACAGGGCACTTGAGGCAGAACAGCGGGAGGAAGAGGAGGACTTCCTTACCTCTCAAGGCCCTCTTTATCCAGATACTAGTATTCTTGCAGGCCCACCGATCACACAGGAAGAAGAAGAGGAGGAGGAGGAGGATTGTGTCAGCATGGAGGTGGAGGATAACACTCAGCATCTGCAGCAGTCTTCAAGGGATCGTTTGCAGTCCATAGAAAACCAAGTAATTGTACGTGGCTGGGAGGGGTGGTTGAGGATCATGTGATCCTTTGTGACCCAGAGGACTCAGGATCGAATGCCTCTGCAAACCTACGCTGCATGGCCTCCCTGATCCTACAAAGCCTGCGAAAGGACCCTAGGATTCGTGGTATCAAGGGAAGGGATCATTACTGGCTGGCAACCCTTCTTGATCCACGTTACTAGGGTAAGGTTGCAGAACTTATCCAGCCTTTGCAGAGGGAGCAGAGGATGAAACATCTTCGGGAGGCCTTGCAGAAAGGTTTGTGCAATGCGTTTCCAGAGCCCGGGAGGTTACAATTTCCTGGTGCTGGACAACGTGTTGCTGAGGCTTCGTTCAGTCACAGAAAGAGAGGTGGAGAAGGTGGCCGGCTGACCGATGCCTTCAGGCAATTCTTCAGTCCTCAGCACCCAGGTCTGATCGGTTCCAGCAACCATAGCCAGCATCTGAATTCCATGGTGCAGGAATATCTAGGGGCAAGATCAGACTTGGAGACCTTTCCACCAGAACGTCCACTGGGTTACTGGGTCTTGAGGATGGACCACTGGCCAGAGCTTGCTCAATATGCAATTGAGCTATTGGCCTGTCCTGCATCCAGCGTTCTTTCTGAACGCACATTCAGTGCTGCTGGAGGCTTTGTAACCGATCACAGAGTGCGCCTGTCCACAGACTCTGTTGATTGGCTCACATCCATAAAAATGAATCAGTCTTGGATCACCAGCTACCAAGCACCTGATGCTGATGTAACAAACTGATTTTTCTATGGATGTGGGATCCCTTGAAGACTGCATATATGTCAGGACTGGGCTCAGCCCTTCCTTCTCTGAGCTGGCTGCTCAGCTGTCGGCTAATTGCCAGCTCCTTTCTCTCCACAGTCAGTGACTCAGCTGTTGATGATCTGCTCATCAGTCCTGCCTACTTAAAGCCGTCCAACTCACTTCATCTCTGCCTTCGCCTTTGGTCACATCTCTGAGACTTTCTCCTGCGTTCCTGTTGAAGACTTGCTCGGCTGACGTCCCTTCTGGCTCCTGATCCTGCTTGCTGTACAACTACATTGATCTCTGGCTCTCTGACATTGGCATTGGCTGACTACCCGATCTGGTTAGTGAACTCTGGCTATGTATTGACTACACTTACTCTGTTTACCCCTTTATTATTATTAAACAAGTATGATTAACTGTACTTCTGTCTCGGTCTGATTCGGTCTGATTCATGGTTTCTGACAGTAGGTGAAGGCCATGAATTCAGAAGATGCAGTCAGTCCACTTGTTGGTAATATTTTTTCCAGATTGGATGACCAGGATCACCGCATGGATCAGTTTGCCTTTTCGTTACAAACGCTCCTGTGTCACACGGCTAACCTGGAATCTTCCGCTATGGCTGCTCCAGCACAACCTGTGTTGCAGGCCATCCCTGCTGCTGCTCCAGTCTCTGTGCAGGCACCCGCCTCGAGTATTACCTCTATAAGAGGCATGTCTGGTTCCGCTCCGCTTCCCCAGCGATTTGGGGCTGATCCAGTTCAATGCAGAGGGTTTTTCAACCAGGTTGAGATATACTTTGAGATGCTGCCCCAGGCATTTCCCACGGACAGAAGCAAAGTAGGTTTTGTGATATCTTTGCTTTCTGAGAGAGCCTTGGCCTGGGCAAACCCTCTAGGGGAGATGCAAAAAACCCTGGTCCTGAGTTACCCAGAATTTGTGGCTTCCTTCAAAAGGGTATTTGATGTTCCCGCATGCTCCCCTTCTGCTGCCAAGAGCCTCATGTTGATCACATTTGCCATCCTCATTGACTCCAGACTCAGAGAAAGACTCTCATTAAGGAGCGCTGGCGCAAGCCTCCACCTTTGCCTCCCTCACCTCCCATGCCTCCTGGTACCGAGTCGGTCTGTGAAGATGAACCCATGCACTTGGGCTTCACGTGTCTCTCTGGATGAGAGAGCCCTTAGGAGGATGGAGAGATTGTGCCTTTATTGTGGCCAGGCTGGTCAGTTTTTGAAGTCTTGTCCTACCCATCCAGGGAATGCCCAAATCTTGTGGTCTTGTCACGGACAGACCTTAGGTGGCATTGTTTCATCTCCAGTTTCCCAGAAAGATAAGCCCCTGGTTTCGGTTACCTTGTCTTGGGCTGAGTCATCTGTCGAGATACAGGCTCTAATCGACTCTGGGGCTGCAGGCCTGTTCATTGGTGCTGCCTTTGTATCGAAGCACTCAATTCCACTGCAGCTGCGTGACACTCCACTTGCCATTGAGGCTCTTGAAGGGAGACCTCTACAGCCTGCCCATGTAAATCATGAGACTGTTCCATTGTCCATGGACATAGGGGCCCTTCACCATGAGATAATCCAATTCCAAGTTATTTCCTCACCTAAGTTTCCGCTGGTTATTGCTTATCCTTGGTTACAGAGGCACAACCCTTCTTTTGATTGGCTCCGTGCTGAGGTTCTGTCCTGGTCGCCACAGTGCAGTGAGAGATGCTTCCAGAAGGTAGCCAAGGTCCTGTGCACCTCTTCACTCTCCTCCCTGCCAGAGGAGTACCGCGATTTTAGCGATGTCTTTGACAAAGTTCAAGCTGGTACTTTGCCTCCACACCGGTCGTATGATTGTGCAATTGACCTTCAACCTGGTACCATACCCTTTGTCGGTCTTGGAGGATAAGGCCATGGAGGAGTATGTTGCAGACGCACTCTCTCATGGTTTCATCTGCAAATCCTCCTCCTGCTGGTGCTGGTTTCTTTTTTATGAAGAAGAAGAGTGGTGAACTGAGACCTTGTATTGATTATAGGGGTCTCAATCGTTTCACGATTAAGAATGCCTATCCCATTCCATTGATTACGGAGTTATTTGACCGCCTCAAGGGAGCAACGGTTTTCACGAAGCTTGATTTGAAAGGGGCATACAATCTCGTCAGGAATAAGGAGGGCGACGAGTGGAGAACTGCGTTTAATACCAGATCAGGTCATTATAATGCCTTTTGGCCTTTGTAACGCCCCGGCAGGTTTCCAGGAGTTCATTAACGATGTCCTCCGAGATTTGTTGCAGTAATGTGTGGTGGTTTATCTCGACATTATCAAAAAATATGGGGATTTGGTCACACCATATTACTATATGGTGTTTAAGCCCACTTACTGCGACAAAGTACCCCATGATTACTTTGTCGCAGTAAGTGGGCTTAAACACCATATACCAATATGGTGTGACCAAATCCCCATATTTTTTGATAATGTTTTTTGAAAATGTTTAGGTGTTTTAAACTAGCCTTGCTGGAGGTAAATGTCTTTTTTGCATGTGTGCACTGTAATATTTTTTGTTCTGCTGTATGGTCTTATGGCTGCATCATCTTTAATGCATCTTTTAGGTGTGCCCCCCAAATATTTTGTTTGTCTATTGTATGGATTCTGACCAAATCCTTTTGGGTGAGGAGCACCCCACTCCCTCATTAAGTACCTCTCATTAGTGTCCACTTGTGTCATGGGTGGAGACCTCAAAGTTCTCCCATACAGAAGAGTGTATTGCTCTCATGGTTCAGAAAAGCAGGATCTCCCAATCTATGGATAGTGTAGGACCCACTAATCATGGGGTACTTTGTCGCAGTAAGTAGGCTTAAACACCATATAGCAATATGGTGTGACCAAATCCCCATATTTTTTGATAATGTTTTTTGAAAATGTTTAGGTGTTTTAAACTAGCCTTGCTGGAGGTAAATGTCTTTTTTGCATGTGTGCGCTGTAATATTTTTTGTTCTCTCCCAGAAGGGCGCGATGGGCTATTTTCTTGTCAAGTTTTAATTACATTGTCTCATTCTTACCCGGTACTAAGAATGTAAGGGCTGATGCCTTGTCATGACAATTTTCCTCCACTTCCAAGATAGAGTCGGTTCCGGTTCCTGTGATTCCTCCTGATCGTATTCTGGCTACGGTTTGCACCAGTCTTACTTCTTATTTGGGTGACAAAATTCTTGCTGCTCAGGTCCATACTCCTCCTGAGAAACCTTGTGACGGCTGTTTTGTTTCCGAGAGTCTCCATACTACCGTGCCCCAGACTTACCATTCTCCCAAGGCTGTTGGCCACCCTGGGATAAATCAAGTCTTTTGGGCCATTTCCCAACAATTCTGGTTTCCTAGTCTACGTGCTGATGTAACCGCCTTCGTAGCTGCATGTTTCGTGTGTGCTCAGAGTAAGACTCCACGACACCTTCCAGTGGGCCTCCTACAACCCATACCCAATGGATAGAGGCCCTGGACCCACCTGTCTATGGATTTCATTGTGGAGTTATCCAACTCCCAGGGCAACGCAGTTATCCTTATTGTGGTTGACCGGTTCTCGAAAATATTGCATTGTATTCCACTCAAGAAGTTGCCTACTTGTAAGGAACTGGCTTCTATTTTTGCTCGGGAGATCTTCCGCTTACATGGGCTACCCAAGGTGATTGTCTCAGAAAGGGATAGTCAGTTTGTGTCCCGGTCCTGGCAAGCCTTTTGTGCACAGATGGGAATTCAGCTTGCTTTCTCCTCTGCGTATCACCCGCAGTCTAATGGGGCAGCAGAACGAGCCAACCACTCCTTGGAGCAATTCCTACGTTGCTATATTTCTGACCATCATAACAACTGGTCAGACCTATTACCGTGGGCGGAGTTTGCTCACAATAGTGCCTTGAATTGAGCTTCCCGTTTGTCCCCGTTTATGGCGAACTATGGTTTCCAACCTTCCGTGTTGCCTTCCTCGTTTGTTCCGCAGAGTATTCCTGGATTAGAGGAGCATCTCCCTGGTCTTCGTTCCACTTGGGCACAAATCCAGGAGGCTTTGCGACATGCTAACGATAGGTACAGACTCCATACTGACCGCAGACGTCTGCCTGCGCCTTCCTACCAGGTTGGGGACAGAGCCTGGCTGTCGTCTTGCAACCTCCGTCTTTGTGTTCCTTCTTTGAAGTTCGCACCTCGGTTTATTGGGCCTTTCCGTATCCTTCGCAGGATCAACCCAGTGGCTTACGCGTTGGACCTTCCCCCTAGTAAGCGCATCTCTAATGTGTTTCAGGTCTCCTTATTGAAACCTTTGGTCTGCAACCGCTTTACCACCTTGGTGCCACGTCCTCACCCTACACAGTTTGAGAACCATGAGGAGTATGAAGTGCAATCCATTGTTGACTCTCGTAGGTTCAGTGGACGCATACAGTACCTGGTGCATTAGAAGGGGTACATTCCGGAGGAAGGCTCTTGGGTCTCATCCTCGGACGTACATGCCCCTGTCCTCCTCCGTGATTTCCATAGACATTTTCCCATCAAATCTGGTGGTCCTCCGAGGGGAAGGGGTCGTTGAGGAGGGGGTACTGTCAGGGCTGGGCTCAGCCCTTCCTTCTCTGAGCTAGTCGCTCAGCTGTCAGCTAATAGCCAGCTCCTTTCTCTCCACAGTGACTCAGCTGTTGATGATTTGCTCATCAGTCCTGGCTACTTAAAGCCGTCCAGCTCACTTCATTTCTAATTTCGCCTTTGGTCACATCTCTGAGACTTTCTCCTGCGTTCCTGTTAAAGACTTGCTCAGCTGATGTCCCTTCTGGCTCCTGATCCTGCTTGCTGTATTACTATGTTGATCTCTGGCTCTCTGACATTGGCATTGGCTGACTACCTGATCTGGTTACTGAACTCTGGCTATGTATTAACTACGCTTACTCTGTTTACCCTATTATTATTATTATTAAACAAGTGTGATTAACTATACTTCTGTCTCGGTCTGATTCATGGTTTCTGACAATATGCTGAGTGACTATCCTATTATGTTGAGTGACTATCCTATTCCTCCTCAATTTTCATGGGTCCCCGCAAACCAACAGAACAGGCAAGGGCCTGGACCCCTTTGTAGTTCGGATTCAACAAACCACTTAAGTGTGATCAACCTATCCTCCTTAACCACTTCAGCCCCGGACCATTATGCTGCCTAAGGACCAGAGGACTTTTTCCAATTTGGCACTGCGTCACTTTAACTGCTAATTGCGCGGTCATGCAATGCTGTACCCAAATGAAATTTGTGTCCTTTTCTTCCCACAAATAGAGCTTTCTTTTGATGGTATTTGATCACCTCTGCCATTTTTATTTTTTGCGCTATAAACGGAAAAAGACCGAAAATTTTGAAAAAAAATTATATTTTCTACTGTTTGTTATAAAAAAAATCTTTTTTAGTCATACATTTAGGCCAAAATGTATTCGGCCACATGTCTTTGGTAAAAAAAAAAGTCAATAAGCGTATATTTATTGGTTTGCGCAAAAGTTATAGCGTCAACAAACGGGTACATTTTCTGGAATTTACACAGCTTTTAGTTTATGACTGCCTATGTCATTTCTTGAGGTGCTAAAATGGCAGGGCAGTACAAACCCCCCACAAATGACCCCATTTTGGAAAGTAGACACCCCAAGGAAATTGCTGAGAGGCATGTTGAACCCATTGAATATTTATTTTTTGTGTCCCAAGTGATTGAATAATGACAACAACAAAAAAAAAAATATTTACAAAAAGTTGTCACTAAATGATATATTGCTCACACAGGCCATGGGCCTATGTGGAATTGCACCCCAAAATACATTCAGCTGCTTCTCCTGAGTACGGGGATACCACATGTGTGGGAC
Organism: Aquarana catesbeiana; assembly: GCF_042186555.1. NCBI lineage: Eukaryota > Metazoa > Chordata > Amphibia > Anura > Ranidae > Aquarana > Aquarana catesbeiana. The sequence continues at coordinate 164,034,301 of NC_133330.1, read as the reverse complement.
TTTTTGGGAGCCTAGCCGCGTACGGGGCCCCGAAAACCAATCACCGCCTTCAGGATTTCTAAGGGTGTAAATTTTTGATTTCACTCTTCACTGCCTATCACAGTTTCGGAGGCCATGGAATGCCCAGGTGGCACAAAACCCCCCCAAATGACCCCATTTTGGAAAATAGACACCCCAAGCTATTTGCTGAGAGGCATGGTGAGTATTTTGCAGCTCTCATTTGTTTTTGAAAATGAAGAAAGACAAGAAAAAACATTTTTTTTTCTTTTTTCAATTTTCAAAACTTTGTGACAAAAAGTGAGGTCTGCAAAATACTCACTATACCTCTCAGCAAATAGCTTGGGGTGTCTACTTTCCAAAATTGGGTCATTCGGGGGTGTTTTGTGCCACCCGGGCATTCCATGGCCTCCGAAACTGTGATAGGCAGTGAAGAGTGAAATCAAAAATTTACGCCCTTAGAAAGCCTGAAGGAGGTGCTTGGTTTTCGGGGTACGCGGCTAGGCTCCCAAAAAGTCTCACACATGTGGTATCCCCGTACTCAGGAGAAGCAACAGAATGTATTTTGGGGTGTAATTTCACATATTCCCATGGCATGTTTGAGCAATATATCATTTAGTGACAACTTTGTGCAAAAAAAAAAAAAAAAAATTGTCTCTTTCCCGCAACTTGTGTCACAGTATAAAATATTCCATGGACTCGACATGACTCTTAGCAAATAGCTTGGGGTGTCTACTTTCCAAAATGGGGTCATTTGGGGGGGTTTTGAACTGTCCTGGCATTTTATGCACAACATTTAGAAGCTTATGTCACACATCACCCACTCTTCTAACCACTTGAAGACAAAGCCCTTTCTGACATTTTTTGTTTACATGAAAAAATTTTTTTTTTTTGCAAGAAAATTACTTTGAAACCCCAAACATGATATATTTTTTTAAAGCAAATGCCCTACAGATTAAAATGGTGGGTGTTTCATTTTTTTTTTCACACAGTATTTGCGCAGCGATTTTTCAAACGCATTTTTTGGGGAAAAAACACACTTTTTAAAATTTTAATGCACTAAAACACACTATATTGCCCAAATGTTTGATGAAATAAAAAAGATGATCTTAGGCCGAGTACATGGATACCAAACATGACATGCTTTAAAATTGCGCACAAACGTGCAGTGGCGACAAACTAAATACCGTTTTAAAAGCCTTTAAAAGCCTTTACAGGTTATCACTTTAGATTTACAGAGGAGGTCTACTGCTAAAATTACTGCCCTCGATCTGACGTTCGCGGTGACACCTCACATGCATGGTGCAATTGCTGTTTACATTTGACGCCAGACCGATACTTGCGTTCGCCTTTGCGCGAGAGCAGGGGGGGACAGGGGTGCTTTTTTTTTTTTTTTTTTTCTTTATTATTTTTTTGCTTTTTTATCTTATTTTAAAACTGTTCCTTTCATTTTTTTTTTAATCATTTTTATTGTTATCTCAGGGAATGTAAATATCCCCTATAATCGCAAAAGGTAGTGACAGGTACTCTTTTTTGAAAAAAATGGGGTCTATTAGACCCTAGATCTCTCCTCTGCCCTCAAAGCATCTGACCACACCAAGATCGGTGTGATAAAATGCTTTCCCAATGGCGCTGTTTACATCCGGCGAAATCTAAGTCATGAAATGCTCATAGATTCTGGTTTCTTAGGCCATAGAGATGTTTGGAGTCACTCTGGTCTCTGATCAGCTCTATGGTCAGCTGGCTGAATCACCGGCTGCATTCTCAGGTTCCCTGTTGAGACAGGAGAGCCAGAGAAAAACACGGAAGACGGTGGGGGGGGCATTCCCTCCCACTGCTTGTAAAAGCAGTCTAGAGGCTAATTAGCCGCTAGGATTGCTTTTACATGAAAGCAAACCGCTGGCTGAAAAGAATGATACCAAGATGGTACCTAAACCTGCAGGCATCATTCTGATATAACCACTCAAATTCGTGAATGGCGTACCTGAAGACAAAAAAATGGTTAACAATAAAACACAGTAAACGGTAAAGTATAAAAAATTGCATACCTGAAAAGCAAACATGATAAAACATAATAACAATAAAACATTGCAGAATAGAATAATGTAAAAATGAGCAGAACAATAGAGAGAGAATAGAGAGAGAGAGAACAATAAAACGACAACTATTTTTTTTATTTTATATATATATATATATATATATATATATATATATATATATATATTTTACACTTTTTTTTGTAACTGTAACTTTTATAACTGTAACCGGTTCCAGGTTCGGGTCTCTCAAAATGCGATGGCATCTTGGGAGACCCTGTGAAAGTGTGCCTAGTCTGTGCAATGCTGTACCCTACGCTAATACTCAACTAGTAAATGGTAGCGTTCAAAACATTCACCAATGCAAAGACCAGGATTGTCAGGACAGGAGGGACGATAATAGTGGGTGTCACGCCTATATCCGCGCTTGCTGCAGACACAACATCTTTTTTGGGGGGGTTCGTTGGGTAGGGGTATTCGGGAGGACATAAAGAAAATGCCTCTCATGCAGCCGACTGCATTTGGTTGGGGATGTGAATGGGGGAAGTACGGGCGCTGCAGAAGTGGTGGGTTCCCAATTAGGATTGGCGAATGCAGCAGAAAGGGCATTATGGGCATGACGGGCCTGTTTGTCTTCTTCTTGGTGGCAGCGGGACACTACTTGAGCTTGCCACCTCGCCAGCTTGAACTGCACTTATGGGACTCGCCACGTCACCAAGTGTTACTGCAGTGCTGGTTTCACTACGACCGGGGTGTACTAGGCCACTGGTGCTTGCCAGTTCACCAAAACGCTACCAAAAAAACTGTTAGCGAACGCAGGGATCAGGCCTGACTCTGCGAACGCTGCAGTTATGCGTTTAGTGTTTTGTAAGTGACAGTGATCGATCGATACTGCACTTGGGTGGGCTGGGCTGGGCAGAGGGGCAAAACGCAGGTGCTAGCAGGTATCTGGGCTGATCCCGCTAACACTGTGTTTTTGGGAACCCTAAACTGCTGGGGACGCTAGTATAGATCTGATCGGATCAGATATTGATCCGTTCAGATACTATACCACTAAGGGAGGCGTATGCTGCGTGCGTGGGTGTTAGCGGTACTGGCGCTAACCTGACGCTGCCTGGGGCTGGTGCTTGCCAGTTCACCAAAACACTACCAAAAAAAATGTTAGCGATCGCAGGGATCAGGCCTGACTCTGCGAACGCTGCAGTTATGCGTTTAGTGTTTTGTAAGTGACAGTGATCGATCGATACTGCACTTGGGTGGGCTGGGCGGAGGGGCAAAACGCAGGTGCTAGCAGGTATCTGGGCTGATCCCACTAACACTGCGTTTTTGGGAACCCTAAACTGCTGAGGACGCTAGTATAGATCTGATCGGATCAGATATTGATCCGATCAGATACTATACCACTAAGGGAGGTGTACGAAAGCAGGGGGGGACAGGGGTGCTTTTTTTTTTTTTTTTTTTTTCTTTATTATTTTTTTGCTTTTTTATTTTATTTTTAAACTGTATCTTAATCTGACGCTGCCTGGGGCTGGTGCTTGCCAGTTCACCAAAATGCTACCAAAAAAACTGTTAGCGATCGCAGGGATCAGGACTGACTCTGCGAACGCTGCAGTTATGCGTTTAGTGTTTTGTAAGTGACAGTGATCGATCAATACTGCACTTGGGTGGGCTGGGCTGGGCCGGGCGGAGGGGCAAAACGCAGGTGCTAGCAGGTATCTGGGCTGATCCTGCTAACGCTGCGTTTTTGGGAATCCTAAACTGCTGGGGACGCTAGTATAGATCTGATCGGATCAGATATTGATCCGTTCAGATACTATACCACTAAGGGAGGCATATGCTGCGTGCGTGGGTGTTAGCGGTACTGGCGCTAATCTGACGCTGCCTGGGGCAACGCATATCACCGCCGGGCTATCAGGGAGCTAAACCTTTATTAGGTAATAAACGGCGGGTGCCCTGACACTATAAAAAATAAACGAACTAACCAGCGTCACCCGTAACAGTTATACGGTGATCAGTGATGAAAGGGTTAACTAGGGGGTAATCAAGGGGTTAAAACATTTATTAGGTAGTATATGGGGGTCCCTGTCGCTATAAAACGCTGACGGCGAACCTAAATATTTACGTCCCTAACTAGCGTCACCAGTGACACTAATACAGCGATCAGAAAAATGATCGCTTAGTGACACTGGCGACAGGGGGTGATCAAGGGGTTAAAACTTTATTAGGGGGGGTAGGGGGGTACCCTAGACCTAAAGGGGGCTAACAATAACTGCCCTAACACACTAACTGTCACAAACTGACACCATGCAGTAATCAAAAAAAAAAAACTGCTTGGTGTCAGTGTGACGGGGGGAGGGGTGATCAGGGGGTGATCGGGGGGGATCGGGGGGTAAAGGGGGGTGTAATGTGTGCCTGGCATGTTCTACTGTGTGTGTGTGTTTGGTGCACTCACGTTGATGTCTTCTCTCCTTGGCGCCAGAACGGAAAATACCGAGCCGAGGAGAGGTGACATCACTTCCTCCGCTTCTGTTTACATTACAGAAGCCGAGGAAGTCTGTCATTGGCCAGGAGCGATCGCGAGGGGGGAGCTACGAATGAGTGGCCTCCCCCTCACCTTTGATCGCCCCTGACCTGAATCCGACCGCCGCTGGCACCGGGGGGGGTCCGATCGGACCTCCCACCCGCGGGAAGGCAGGGACGTATATGTATGTCCTTTTGCCTGCCCTTGCCGCTCTGTGGACGTATATGATCGTGCGGCGGTCAAGTGGTTAAAGCTATCACCAGCTGAAACACAACTCCTATCCCGCGGACTAACCTTTTGTCCTGAACAGAATTTCGATGTTTTTGAAACCATTGCAGACTTACAACTTTTTGCACGCAAGTTACTATTAAAGTACTTGCATGCTAAGGATGACTCTGATGCTGACACTGTTGATTGGTCTACATATAGTATGAAGGAATACAAAGCCTTACGTGATCTAACCCTTCTCTATCAAGAGAATAACACGGTAGATCTAATCGATTAAATCGATTTGGATGCCTTACTGCAGGAGGTTGAGAAATTAACCCCAAACCCTCTACTGATGTTTAAAAAGGCCTCTACAACATTTCCTTACTGCAGGAGGTTGAGAAATTAACCCCAAACCCTCTACTGATGTTTAAAAAGGCCTCTACAACATTTCCTTCTTCTAGTATTAATCCCAATGTAGCGGTCTTTTTGAAGCAGGCCATTCGAGATATATGCAAATTATCTCAAACCAAATCCAAGCCTTTTAATCTTTCATATGTTGAAAACCAAGCTCTCCATCGCCTCACCAAAAACCCCCAAATTGTAATAAAACCCTCTGATAAGGGTGGCAATGTGGTCATCATGAACAATGATGACTATACTTCAATGTGTTTGAACATCCTGGAGAATAAGGAGTGGTACAAACAAATTTCGGCTCTTAATATCAATCAATACAATTCCATCTTCTACAATATGGTAGATCGCGCATTTCATAAAGGCGCAATCCCCAAGAATATTTATGAATTTTTTAGGACTTCACATCCCAAAGTAGCTACCTTCTATAGTTTACCTAAGATTCATAAAAACTCCATCAAACTTACTGGTCATCCCATTGTCTCTGGCAATGGGGCTATATCCGAGAATTTAAGCCGTGTTATAGATGCCCATCTCCAACCCCTTGTTTTGTCATTGCCATCATTTGTCAGGGATACAATACAGTTTCTACAACTCGTTAACGATTTAAAAATATCAGATGATTCCATCCTTTTTACGATCGATGTTGAGGCTCTATACAGCAGCATCCCCCATTCTCTTGGCTTGTCTGCTGTGCGGAGGGCTCTTCAACAACATTCTCAATATGACCCGGCATTGAGTGCATTCATCTTAAGTGGTTTACAATACATATTACATCACAACCATTTTTGCTTCGACAACTCCCACTACCTCCAGGTGCAGGGTGTGGCTATGGGCACATGTTGTGCCCCCTCTTACGCCAACCTATACCTGGGGGAGTGGAAGCAGTCCCTCCTGGATGACGAGGGCCTCGCCATATACACCAGCCACATATTCAAGTGGCTGAGGTATATTGACGACGTCTTCGTCGTCTGGGAGGGACCCGAAGCCAAACTACTTGAATTTTTCAACCCGATCAATATCAACAATCGTAATCTAAATTTTACGATGACCCATAACCGCAACAGTGTCATATTTTTAGATGTCTCCATTTTTGTTACTTCGGAAGGGAAGCTATCCAGCACCCTTTTTCGGAAGACAACTGCCGGTAACACGGTTCTCCATGCGGATAGCTTCCACCCTATACCACTCAAAAACTCGATTCCCTATGGACAATACTTGCGCCTCCGCCGCAACTGTTCTAATGATTTTCTATTCAAAAGAGAAACCGAAGGTCTTCAAAGTCGCCTTCTAGCTAGGGGATATAGTCAATCCTGTCTTAAAAAAGCTTACAATCAAGCTATAGGACAATCCAGATCCCAGCTGCTTTTTCAACCAAAATCCCCCAAAAGTTCCGAATGTAGTCTCACTCGCATTATTATGCGTTATTCGCGACACAGCTATCAAGAACATCATAAAGCGACATTGGAACATCCTCACGGATGACCCTAAATTGAGAAACTTTGTCCCCAAACAACCAGCTATAACGTATAAAAGAGCTACTTCACTAAGGGACAAACTTGTCCAGAGTGAATACAAAAATGAGAATAGGAGATCCAAACACTGTTCCGTAGTCGGTTCTTTTCCATGCGGACATTGCTCTTATTGCCCGCTAATTAGAAAAGAAAAAACTTTTCTTCTCCCTAATGAAAACACATTCACACCCACACACTTTGTAAACTGTCAAATGCGTGGAGTGGTATACTTCATGGAATGTGAATGTGGTGCCTATTATGTAGGAAAAACCAGGCAGGAATTTTGGAAACGCATTTCCCAACACGTATACAGCATGCAAGTAGGGAACCCATACCTCCCAGTAGGGAGACATGTTGTTTCAATACACAATTACAGGGTCCCTAAAGTCACCTTTACGGCTCTTTGTAGGATGCATATCCCTAATAGAGGTGGCGATTGGAATAAGGCTCTGCTACAAAAAGAGCAGAGATGGATATTCCAATTACAGGCCACCTCTCTCCCAGGCCTTAATGAATCCATCTCATTCGCCCCCTTCTTGCGAGGGTTTTCCTCTGACAAGACACAGTGAGCGAATCAGATAGCGATGAAATTTCTTGAATTTACTCTGAATATACTTTGAAATTCATCCCCACGTAGGATGTATACCACTCAATAGCTTTTACACTAGAGTGGGTATACAACTCTTCACCCCTCCCTAGGGTGCCATACAAATTTGCCTAAATGCTTCCTCAATACCACCAATGAATTTGATACTGTTTCCAGACTTCATCTAGGTTTGGCGACAGTTTGATAAACTGATTCCAACCATGCCCTCTATCCTGCTATTCCACATATTAATTCCTGCCTTGTTTTACCCCATTTGTTAGCAATTTTACTTGACTACATACAATATTTCCAACTATGTGATTTGTTACTTTTTAGCTTTAACAGCACAATGTATAGGAACTTGCATCTCCCTCTAGTAGAAATCATCCAGACCTCATAGGTATATCGCTTCATAGGAAAGCCAGTTCATAGTTTCTTTTAATATAATTCATTGTGTTATGTTTCATTAGCAATGTAATCAATTGTACCTTGGCAGTGGCCTTGTGTAAACTGTATATATGCCTTAGTCAACACATGATCTTCCATACTCTACACTTAGAAGTTTTATTATTTAATCACGGTCTGATAATTACTTGTATGGACCTCCCCTCTCTTCCCCCTTTTTTCTTTTTCCCAGGTAGAGATACCACTATGGCTATCGCTCTAGGTTGGCCGTGTCATTCGTCTGGGGGGCGGGATCGTGTCACGCATGCCTTCCTGGCAGGGTGGGGAGACGCAAGGGCCCTGCGTCTCCCTAATGCACCCACCAGGTGGCGGCACCTGGACAGGGTGCCATCTTCTCCCCTGCCAGCGGCATTCCAGATCTCTTCAGGACGCCGTGCTCACGCGCACGCGACGCAGTGCGCGTGACGTCACGGCGCCTGCGCATTTGCGGCGGAAGTGACGGTGGATCCGGGAGGAACACTCCTCCGGAACGCCTGGGGGGCCGCCCAGTGAGCGCCGCTACGCGCCGCTCTCTCCCCCATTGGAGGAATAGACATGGGAGGGGATAAATGCCTGCACCTGATATAATCTTGGGGCAATCAGCATCCTTATAAATTACCATGGCGGCATGGGAGGTTCAGTGGTACCGCTTGGTCCCGCCGGACGCTCCTGTGCTGCAGCCTTACAGACTGACTAGTAAGAACTTCATGTACTTCTCAATTGTCTCTTTTGATGTGTGGTTCACATCATGCTTATCTCACCTCCCTCACCTGCATCAACCTAGTTTTTGACTTTCATACACTTATAACATTTTAGAGCTTCGTCTATTCTGATTCGATTGGTTGTGTTCCCATCTAAGGTAATTTGTACTGCCTTCACTTGGTATCACCTACATTTTACTTATCACGTTTTGGTTTGTTTGTTGTTTTGCCTCTCTCCTTCCCCCCACTTTCACCCCAGCATGATATCACTTGTGTTTTCCACCCCCTCTATTTTCCTCCCTCCCCTTTTCCCTCTCCCCCAGCCTGTGGCTGGGTCTCCCTCACACTCGATGATTTTTTGGCACCTCACCATCACACACACACAACGATTGTCATTACCTTTTAGGATTTTTATGTTCATGAGGCGAGTCGGTCCATATATATATATATATACATGCAAATTGCATGTCCTTGGCTATGTCACTCCCGTTGTTTCTTTTGAGCCTCCACTTTTTTCCTCCAGTCACATATGATTCTTCATGGTTTCTTCCTTTTTCCTCCCTTTTCTCCAATCTTCTCCTTTTCTCCCTCTCCTTCCTCCTTCCTCCTTCCCATCCCCTCCTTCCCTTCCCCTTTTTCCCTTCCCCTTTTTTTTTTCCCTTTCCACCCCCTCCTTTCCTTATGTACCATTCCTCCCATTAGTTTATCCTTACTTGTTTTTTGTATGTAGTATTTATGGACCCACTCTCAACCCATACTTGTCAACACCTCAAAAGCCAATGTAATATGCTATTCCCCCCTATTGCCCTGGAAAAAATAACCTCCTTGCTCTAACCTTTAATTTAGCATTGTTGTTACTCTATTGTAGGCACAAAGCATGCCCCTCCCCTCCTCCAATTCTTGGGGGTCATTTAATGTGTGATCCCTCGTAAGGCATGCATGCTCGATACCTGCTCTCCAGGGGACCGGACCACCATCTGGGAAATTAAGGATATACGAGAGGGCAACTCCCTCCCTCATCTATAATCATTAGGAGCAACGTGACTGGTAATGATGTAACATATGGATTTGTTCATGCATATAGATAAACATATTTTCTTGTTTTGTCTTGTTTTGAAAGATTTTTTGATGCATGTTTACATCCCTACAGTTGTCATATATCTATCCTCTGAAGAAGACCCACTGGGGTCGAAACGCCTCAGTTTCTACAATTTAGATTTTGTGCTACTACATCTTTGTTGCCTAGGGTTTATTTTATTATACACTGCCCCCTGTCATGGGTATTGTTTTTTATCAATTTTGTACTCCAGTTCATGTCCTGTTCATGTCAGAATTTATTGCTTATATTTTTTGTACCAATAAAAATGATCTTTGATCATTTACCCATTTTGAATTGTATTATATTACATTATTGGCTGCATTAAAGCCCCGTTAGGGGGTTTCTTGTTTTTCATATGCATCTTGTGGGGTGCGCAGCCCTTTCGTCTGTACTCTTCTGAGTGTCCCCTTCTCAATTTTCATGATGATAGCTTCTAAGAATATTTTCAGTTCAGGGCACCATCACCACTACCTAAGGCCAAATTTTTCTGCCCCTGTTTAACAGGGGAGCGTAATTAAAATTTTTGATCAAATATGTAACAGCAGGGCTTATTCCTGCACTCAACAAGAGTATCTGTGAGGGGTTGCAGTGTTGTGGCACCAACACCACTGCCTAAGGCCCAATTTTTCTGCCCCTGTTTAACAGAGGCACGTAATTACAATTTTTGATCTAATATTTCACAGCAGGGCCTGTTCCTGCGCTCAACAAAAGTATCTGTGAGGCTTTATAGTGTTGTGCCACCACCACCACCACTGCCTAAGGCCCAAATTTTCTGCCCCTGTTTAACAGGGGCGTGTAATTACAATTTTTGTTCAAATATTTAACAGCAGGGCTTGTTCCTGCGCTCAACAAGAGTATCTGTGAGGGGTTGCAGTGTTGTGGCACCACCACTGCCTAAGGCCCAATTTTTCTGCCCCTGTTTAACAGGGGCACGTAATTACAATTTTGATCTAATATTTCACAGCAGGGCCTGTTCCTGCGCTCAACAAAAGTATCTGTGAGGCTTTACAGTGTTGTGCTACCACCACCACCGCCTAAGGCCTAATTTTTCTGCCCCTGTTTAACAGGGACATGTAATTATAATTCTTGATATAATATTTCACAGCAGGGCCCGTTCCAGCGCCCACCAAGAGTAACTGTGAGGGCTTACAGTGTTCTGGTACCACCAACACCTAAGGCCCAATTTCCCGCAGAGTGTATAGGGCAGGCCGTATAGTATATACAGGCGGTCCCCTATTTTCAAACATTCCACTTACAAACGACTCCTACAGTACTTACAAACGGAGGGAGACAACAGGAAGTGAGAGGAAATCTACCCCTAGGAAGGGAAATTCTTTCCTGTAAGAGTTAATATGGGTGTTTCCCCACTGATGCTTTATCACCAATCCTTGTTTCCCTAATAACCCAAAATTTTCAAAATCCAATTGTCATTGGGACAAAAAGTGAGGTGAAATCTTCTGAACAGGGGCACAGACAGCAAAACAAATGTTACAGGGGTGATGATAGCCCTTCCCTATGTTATCCAAAAAGCTTAAAAAAAGATTTTTTTGCTGGAGCTACTGTACACTTACAAAATGTACCTGTTCCAAATTACAAACAGATTCAACTTAAGAACTAACCTATAGTCCCTATCTTGTTTGTAACCCGGGGACCACCTGTATACTGCTTCTGTTCAGTATATAGGGCCTGGGGGCGGGGTTCACCTTAATATCCATACCAGACCCAAAGGGCCTGGTAATGGGCTGAGGGGGGCAACATTACACTACAGCTGCAAGCAGTTTTAAATGACTTTTATTTCTTTATGCAGACTACACAATCTGGCGGTGTGGGCTGCATCGGACTTCCGACGGACCGTCTAGGTTGGAAATCCGAAAGACTTTAGATTTGAAACCTGCTTCAAATCTTTACGTTGTAACTCCGCCGGGCTCAGTTCCTAACGGAAAGCCCGTTCATCTGTATGCTGGTCCGACGGACAAATTTTCCTATTGCGGTGAGCACGAGGGGGAGGCAACGATGTTCCTTAGGTCTGGTATGGATTTTAAGGGGAACCCCCTATGCTGAAAAAACGGCGTGGGGTCCCCCCAAAATCCATTCCAGACCCCTATCCGAGCACGCAGCCCGGCTGGTCAGGAAAGGGGATGGGGACGAGCGAGCACCCCCCCTCCTGAACTGTACCAGGCCGCATGCCCTCAACATGGAGGGGTGGGTGCTTTGGGGGAGGGGGGCATCCTGTGGCCCCTCCACCCCAAAGCACCTTGTCCCCATGTTGATGAGGACAAGGGCCTCTTCCCGACAACCCTGTTCATTGGTTGTCGGGGTCTGCGGGCGGGGGCTTATCGGAATCCGGGAGCCCCTTTAACAAGGGGGCCCCCTGTATTGCATTTGTTAAAAATATGATTTTTTTATATTAATCAGACATAAGATAAATGGGACAATATTACAATAGTGAGTTGATCAGATTACTGTTAGTTTTTTGGCTTGAGTAGATTTCTCAAACAAATGCTGTTTTATACAATGGGGGTAGATATCATTGTTGGATTCAATTGACAGTTCAATTAACAGGCTATTGTCTCTATAGCTATAGTAAACAAGTAAGAAATGTACTTTTCTGAGTTTTTTTCAGCTTTCAAACTGAAAGAATGACTGTTAGATTACTGTCAGGTGTTGGCTTGATTAGACAATGGGTACGTAGATGCAGTTTTCAACAGTCCATTGTTTCCACAGCTACAGTAAACAGGCATGCTTTCTGTTGTTTGGTAACTATGGCAAACAGCCTGACACATAAAAGGGGGTGAGTAGGGACACACAGACACACACACCATCATGCTGTAACATCTGATGCCACTCATGATAGAAGAAACTTGCCTGATGCTCCAGGAGAATTGTTGCCAATGGAGATCACGAACATACAGTAACAGAAGATAAGTAACCTTTAAGTGTATTTGTACTATTATAGACCATAGGCTGTTCAGTTTGCTAGGCATTTTGCTTGTTATAGATATCTGTCAGTCTTGTATTGTATTCCTAATATTGTAATAGTTTTTGTATGTAATCTTTGTATAGTAAAGCACATTTACACACTGCAGAAATATCAGCTTCCTTGCTTATACCACAGAGTAACCTTGCTAGATAGATGCAAGCAAAACATTTTAGGGCTCGTCCAGGATCTGTGCTATAATTCAACTGAAGCAGACCTGTTTTTCTGTAGTGTGTTGTGTAGCTTGTGCTAGGTAAAATGCTGCGTAAGCTGTTTAGGAAAAGCAAGGCTGCAGAGGGTTCTGGTGGCCAGAAGGAAGTGTGCAGCTTACCTATCTGGGCCAGAGACAATGAGTGGGAGCCTCTTGCTAAAGAATTTGTGAAGTATGCTTCTCCCTTGAAGCTAACTTGGGGTGGTAAAGTCTCAGATCATTTTGTAGATTTTAGCCTTAAGGGGTTGGATTTAAGTAAAAAAGAGAAGAGGACAGTGTCCACAATGGGCTGGTATTTCCTTAATGCTATTTACACTGAATCACAGAGAAGGGAGAAGGCAGAGGCAGAAGTTAAGGTATTAAAAGACCAGCTAGCAGTTGCGACAGAGTGTGTGCGTTCAACTGCTAGTTGGGCTGATGATTTGAAAGAGCGGTGTGCAGCCCTCATGACCAAATCAATTAATGCCTTAAGGAAAAGGAAGGGCCGTAAACCTGTTAGTAAAGCCAGGGTATGTGCCATTGTCAATTGGGATTGTGAGGATGTGCTCTCCTCAAATGATAGTGAGGATGAGGAGATAGAGTTTGATATTTCGCATGATGATCTGCTAGTGCGAAAGAAAAAGTATGCCAAACCTCTCATTACTAAGCATAGGAAACAGCAACATGATAGAGAGGATACGGCAGATGGGGAGGTGCATTATCGCAACCCCAGAGATGTTGAATTTGAAGAAGTACGGGAGTTTACACAAACTGAACTCCATGAGCTGGCAAAACAATACAAACAAAGGTCTGGGGAGCCCCTATTGACCTGGCTCCTACACTTATGGGATGAAGGGGCAGACAGTGTTGTTTTGTCAGGTAAGGAAGCAGTGACTATGGGAGTGTTAACCCATGATCCACAATTGCGTCAGGCAATGCGAAAAGCCCGAGAGTTTAGCGTGAATTTTTCACTGTTAGACCTCGTGAGAGATGGAATAGTCCGAGTATACGCTAGTCCTACTGACCTGGAAAATACCTACTCCTGGAGATCACTAGGAGAGGGTATTCCCAGGTTACGTGAGATGGGTTGTATAAGCTGATGAAGTCTGCGCCATTTAATCTCAGGGCTCCATTATTGTCCTTGTTGGGAGGTCTGGGATTAAACAGCAAGATTCATGAAGTCACAACCCTTTTAAGCCAGTTGGGGGAGCTAGAGGAGACTAAAACAAAACCTGTCAGGGCAGTAGATAAGTTCAAGGCCAGACAGGAAGAATACAAGCAGAGAAGAACAGAGAAGAAAGGGAATGGAGTAGAGAAGACAGGAGGTGAAGAGAAAACCAGGCTTGTTATTTCTAGGAAAGAAATGTGGGTGGACCTATTAAAGGCAGGAGTACCTAAAGATGAGATGGATGGGATTTCTACTGCAGAAATGCTGAAGAGGTGGAAACTTTTAGTAGGGAAAACTGTCAGGGTTAGAAACACTATTCCTAGTGAAGATAACAGCAGCCTAGACTTAGAGGAAACAGAACAGACCCCTCCTGTTAGCCCCAAACCAATTACCAAAACTGAACATGAACCCAAATCCCTTTATCCTGGGGAGGAGTTAGAGAGAATCAGAAAAGGGGATTGGGAGGTTCCTTATCCTTTATGAAGGGAAGGTGAGTCTCCTGTAATAGCCGTGAGGGCAGTGACAGCAGGAGACCGCCGCCCATATGCACCTGTCACTTTATGGTGGGGGAAGTCATCTTCTCCTACACATGTAATGGCTTTAGTTGATAGCGGAGCCGAAGTTACACTTTTGCAAGGAAATCCTTCCCATCACAAAGGAGAATTGATTTATGTAGAAGGTTTTGGAGGGCAAACTACACCAGCAGTTAGGATACGGGTGAAATTGGCTATTGGCAAGGGATCAGGATTTATGACAAATGTTTTGGTATCAGAGTTACCCAAAAATATTCTTGGGATGGATGTACTCCAAGGTCAGTCAATTCAGACTGAAAGAGGTACATTCACATTCGGGTATCCTGATAAAGCGTATCTGATTAGGACGGTGAAGGCTGTAGTCAGAGGTCATGCGAAATGGACCCCTGTCTACATTCCTCCACCAGAGAAGCCAGTCTGTCTCAAGCAGTACAGACTTCCTGGAGGCCACAAAGAAATTGGGGAGACTATTCAAGAACTGTTGAGAGTAGGGATCCTTAGACCTGCTGTAAGTCTTTTCTCGTCTCCGGTGTTCCCAGTAAAAAAAACCTGATGGGACATATAGAATGACTGTGGATTACAGAGGTCTAAACAAAGTGGCACCTCCATTGAAGTCAGCTGTACCAGATATGATCTCAATTGTTGAGAAAATTGCTAAAAATGCAGGAGAATATCATGCTGTGATAGACCTGGCTAATGCTTTCTTTTCAATTTTAATAGATCCAGAGTGTCAAGACCAGTTTGCTATGGTGTGGGACCCTGCCAGTACGCTTTCACTGTCCTTCCGCAAGGCTATCTTCATTCTACAACGATTTGTCATGGACTGATTGCCCAAGATTTAAGTACCCTGAATTTGAAAGTCGCTGTGTTTCACTACATTGATGATATGATCTCTGGGACAAAAAAAGATGTAACTGAACCACTGCACCTGCTGATAGAGCACTTGGAGACCAGAGGGTGGGCTATCAACAGAGACAAAGTCCAAGGACCTGCCACAGAAGTGAAATTCCTGGGAATGATGTGGACTGGGCCTCAGAGGAAAATACCAGAGACAGTTGTGCAAACTATCCAGGCGCGGTCTCCCCCTACTACCAAAAAGGTGGCACAGAAGTTCATTGGAGTTGTGGGGTTCTGGAGATCGTTTATCCCACATCTTGGACTGATTCTGAGGCCTATATATAATGTCACCAGAAAAAACACTGAGTTCTCATGGGGTTCAGAGCAGCGGACTGCATTCCTGGCTGCTAAAGAAGCTATTTTGCAGCATCAGGGATTAGGACCCGTGAGACAAGGAGTACCATTTCAGCTGGATGTAGTGGAGCAGAATGGTACCATATCTTGGAGTCTGTGGCAGCCAAATGAAAAGAAAGGACTGAGAGCAATACCCATTGGATTTTGGTCCAAACAACTGACAGGGGCACAGAAGAGATACACTCCCCTAGAGAAGTACCTGTTTGGGGCCTACACAGCACTTCAACATGTAGAGACCATTACAGGAAAGGACACAGTCACCATTCGTACTGCATTGCCAATAGCAGGATGGGTGAGAGATAATGGACTGACCACTAGGGCAGCTGTAGCCCAGAACCAGACACTGATGAAATGGAAGTGGTACCTTCAAGAAAGAGGGGGTATTGCAGCTGGGGATGTTAGAGACATTTCAAAACAGTTGGCAGGGCTTGTCACTTTTACCAGCACCCAGCCAGAAGAAGAAATTCCTGTGCTGCAGTCATCCCACATTCAAGAGGCTCCACCCTTTGAGTCTCTGTCAGAAGACATGAAGGAGTCAGCGTGGGTAACTGATGGTTCAGCCATAATCACCTTGTCTGGACGTAAATGGACAGCAGCAGCCTACAACCCAAGTACAGACACAGTCCTGCAGGAGACCGGAATTGGAGGGTCCAGTCAGTATGCAGAGTTGAAAGCTGTGATGATGACTCTTCAGGAAGATCCTTCTTCCCATGTCACTATCTACACTGACTGCTGGGTGGTTTTTAAAGGACTGACAACTTGGATGCCCACGTGGAAGTCCAATGAATGGATGATTCATGGAAAGGTGGTGTGGGGAGGCAAGGAATTCTGGGACTACATCTGGAAGGAAGCTCACTCCTGCACCATAAAAGTGGGGCATGTTGATGCACATGTGCCTCTAGTCCCAGACTTTGAGAACTATAACAGAGTTGCAGATGAAATCGCCAAAGTGAAGGCAGTTGTGCCAATTGATCCTGTCTTGATTAACTTGGCCAACTGGGCCCACAAGCAATCTGGACATTTGGGGCAGAAAGCAACTTATGAATGGCACAGCAGAGAGGATTGCCTATATCCATGGACATGATAAAGACTGTAATAGAGAACTGTACAGTGTGTGGAGAAGTGCGACAATGGCCATTGCAAAAGTACTCCACCGGGTCAATTAAGAGGGGTGAGAGGCCTGCAGAGATCTGGCAGATCGATTTCATCGGTCCCCTGCCCCGGGGAAATAATGGACTGAGATATTGTTGCACTGCAGTGGACACCTATTCAGGACTTATGCTTGTTCATCCCTGCAAACATGCAGATCAAGCCGCAATGCTTCAACTGCTCCAGAAACTTGTCGTTGCTTATGGTTGTCCCAAACAAGTCCAAAGTGATAACGGCTCACACTTCACCGGATCAACAGTACAGCAGTGGGCCAAAGATTCTGGAGTGTACTAGTTGTGTCACATTCCATACCATCCACAGGCAGCTGGTTTGATTGAAAGATACAACGGGCTATTGAAGGACCAGATACGCAAACTTACGCCCACACATACACTAAGGGGTGGGATCGGGTCCTCACACAGGCAGTCATATTGTTAAATTCTACGCCAATAGCCAAAAGCACACCATATGAGAGGATGGTAGGGGCTGGGGCACAGATTCCACAGCTGGAGTGCAGAGTTCAGTATTTATGTAAGGTTCCTGAAAGAACAGGGCTTAACAGATACCATGTTACTGCTTCCCATGACATAGAAACCAAGAGTGACGTATCTGAAGCTGAAGCCTATCTAGGAATGAGAGGGAATCTGGCAGGAAGGTTTGAAGTTACATTTGCATTGACAGATGAGCTTCAAGATAGTGGCTGGGACTCTGACTGGTGAGTGGATAATTCTCAGCAAGAGTGGAAAGTGAGGCTACATAACAGCAAACCTTCCAAAATAAACAGCAGTGATCTTCTGGGAAATATCAGTATATTTCCTCTCCTCCCTATTGATGTTCTTTGGGAGGGTCAGAAGTGGGTACAGGCAGGGGGCAAAGTGTTAGTCAGATATCCAGGCAAGAAGCCATTTAGAGGAGAGATTGTAGCTGAAGGGCTTGGATCTACTGTTTATGTATTATTAGAAGGAACAGATAATCTGCTTTGTTTTCCACTCCACAGGCTGTCTCTGATTTGATCCATAGGAAGACCAGAGAAAAGTGGTTACATGATGGAAAGAATGACGGAAGATCACAAGAGCTGTGGAGAGCAAGGCCTTTGATGAATTACAAGCCTGGACTTTCTAAAGAACTTTAGAATGGACTTTCTAATTAACTTTTTAGACACCTTCTCAATGACAGAAATATGGGAGATGTTGCATTCAAGGAAAATGAACGTTTAAAATGAGTTTTTCATAATAATGAAGTGATTTTCTATATGGAGTCTGGAAGGAAAAAAAATCTAGGGCGGAATGTATTGCATTTGTTAAAAATATGATTTTTTTTATATTAATCAGACATAAGATAAATGGGACAATATTACAATAGTGAGTTGGCTTGAGTAGATTTCTCAAACAAATGCTGTTTTATACAATGGGGTAGATATCATTGTTGGATTCAATTGACAGTTCAATTAACAGGCTATTGTCTCTATAGCTATAGTAAACAAGTAAGATATGTACTTTTCTGAGGTTTTTTCAGCTTTCAAACTGAAAGAATGACTGTTAGATTACTGTCAGGTGTTGGCTTGATTAGACAATGGGTACGTAGATGCAATTTTCAACAGTCCATTGTTTCTACAGCTACAGTAAACAGGCATGCTTTCTGTTGTTTGGTAACTATGGCAAACAGCCTGACACATAAAAGGGGTGAGTAGGGACACACAGACACACACACCATCATGCTATAACATCTGACGCCACTCATGATAGAAGAAACTTACCTGATGCTCCAGGAGAATTGTTGCCAATGGAGATCACGAACATACAGTAACAGAAGATAAGTAACCTTTAAGTGTATTTGTACTATTATAGACCATAGGCTGTTTAGTTTGCTAGGCATTTTGCTTGTTATAGATATCTGTCAGTCTTGTATTGTATTCCTAATATTGTAATAAATTTTGTATGTACAGCATCTTTGTATAGTAAAGCACATTTACACACTGCAGAAACCCCGCCCCCCACCCTATGTGACTGAGTATGGTGTACATCGTACCCCTACCCATTCACCTAGGCAAAAAGTGTCAATAAAAAAACACACTACACAGGTTTTTAAAGTAATTTATTCGACAGCTCTGGGGGTCTTCTTCTGACTTCGGGGGTCTTCTTCCGACTTTGCCGCGCTCTCCAGCCTCTTCTCCTGGTGTCCGGTCCTTCTCCCGCTCTCCGGCCTCTTCTCCCAGTGTTCGACCTCTTCTCCCGGTGTCCAGTTCTTCTGCCGGCTCCTCCGCTATCTTTTGCCGCTCTTTTGCTAGCGGTGGCCCGGACTTCTGCGTCGTCTTCTTCCCTCTTCTCTTCTTCCGATGTTGACACGACGCTCTCTCCCACTGTAATGCTGTGTGAGTGCTCCGCAATGACTTATATAGGTGGTGACCCTGCCCCCTTATGACGCCACAGTCCTGGGGCATGTTGGGACTGTGACATCATAAGGGGGTGTGGTCAACATCACCCGATGACCACGCCTGTTGGGACTGTGACGTCATAAGGCGGTGTGGTCAACATCACCCGATGACCACGCCCCCTTATGACATCACAGTCCCAACATGCCCTGGGACTGTGGCGTCATAAGGGGGTGGGGTTACCGCCTATATAAGTCATTGCGGATCGCTCACACAGCATTACAGTGGGAGAGAGCGTCGTGTCAACATCGGAAGAAGAGAAGAGGGAAGAAGACTATGCAGACACCGGGAGAAGAGGCCGGAGAGCGTGGCGAAGTCAGAAGAAGACCCCCAAAGTCTAAAGAAGACCCCCGGAGCTGTTGAATAAATTACTTTAAAAACCTGTGTAGTGTGTTTTTTTATTGACACTTTTCCCTAGGTGAATGGGTAGGGGTATGATGTACCCCATACTCATTCACATAGGGTGGGGGGCCGGGATCTGGGGCCCCCTTATTAAAGGGGGCTCCCGGATTCCAATAAGCCCCCCCCGCAGACCCCGACAACCAACGGCCAGGGTTGTCAGGAAGAGGCCCTTGTCATCATCAACATGGGGACATCAACCCCCCTATGTTGAGGGCATGCGGCTTGGTACAGTTCAGGGGGGGTGCTCGCTCATCCCCACCCCCTTCCCTGACCGGCCGGACTGTGTGCTCGGATAGGGGTCTGGTATGGATTTTGGGGGGGACCCCACGCCGTCTTTTCGGTGTAGGGGTTTCCCCTTAAAATCCATACCAGACCTAAGGGCCTGGTATGCCCTGCGACGGGACTCGCAAGGTGTCAACCTCGCCAATAAAAACGGCGAGATTGACTTCCTTTTTTAGTCCCGTCGTACCCGAGTCACGTTCAAAATGTGTGGGCAAGTCCATTTATTCGGAAAGTCTGTCGTAACTCCGTCAGGAAGACTGGTGGACATTATCTGCCAGAAAGTCCGGTCATGTGTAGGCAAGTCCGTCCGTAGTCCGGTCGTGTGTAGGCAAGTCTGTTCGTAAAAAAAGTCAGTCGGAAGTCTGTCAAAAGTCCATTGGAAAGTCCGTCAGACCAGTCCGGTCGGAAAGTCCGCCCGTGTGTACGCCCCATTAGAAATGTCATTTTGTGAAAGGACTGTTCTAAACACGGGAAAAATGCGCCACTTTACAGGCATACTATAGACACCCCCAAGGCATGATATTTAAAGGATTATTTCATTTTTATTGTTTCACTTTAAGCATTATTAAAATCACTGCTCCCGAACAAACGGCAGTTTTTAAAACTTTTTTGCATTGATTCATGTCCCCTGGGGCAGGACCTGGGTCCCCAAATACTTTTTATGACAATAACTTGCATATTAGCCTTTAAAATTAGCACTTTTGATTTTTCACGTTCGAGTCCCATAGACTTTAACCACTTCAGTCCCGGAAGAATTTACCCCCTTCCTGACCAGAGCACTTGTTGCAATTCGCCACTGCGTCGCTTTAACTGACAAATGCGCGGTCGTGCTACGTGGCTCCCAAACAAAATTGTCGTCCTTATTTTCCCACAAATAGAGCTTTCTTTTGGTGGTATTTAATCACCTCTGCATTTTTTTTTTTTTGCGCTATAAACAAAAAAATAGCGACAATTTTGAAAAAAACGCATTATTTTTTACTTTTTGCTATAATAAATATCCCCAAAAATATATAAAACATTTTTTTTCCTTAGTTTAGGCTGATACTTATTCTTCTACATATTTTTGGAAAAAAAAAATTGCAATAAGCGTTTATTGATTGGTTTGCGCAAAAGTTATAGCGTCTACAAAGTAGGGGATAGTTTTATGGTGTTTTTATTGATAATTTTTGTTTTACTAGTAATGGTGGCGATTTTTATCATGACTGCGACATTATGGTGGACACATCGGACAATTTTGACACATTTTTGGGACCATTGGCATTAATACAGTGATCAATGCTAAAAAATTGCAATGATTACTGTAAAAATGTCACTGGCAGTGAATGGTTAACCACTAGGTGGCGCTGTAGGGGTTAAGTGTGTCCTAGGGAGTGATTCCAACTGTGGGGGGAGGGGCTGTGTGTGACACATCACTGATCACCGCTCCCGACTACAGGGAGCGTGATCAGTGTCAGCGTCATTAGGCAGAATGGGGAGATGCTTGTTTACATTAGCATCTCCCCGTTTTTCCTCACCGTGAGACGATCGCGGGTATGTCCGCGGACATCGATCACAGTCATGGAGCTCCTGTGAGCCGCCTCTTGAAGGGCCACATACAGGTACGTTAATCTGCTTGTACAAGCCCTTCTGCCGCAGTATATCTGTGTGAGGCGGTCGGGAAGCGGTTAACAGGGTTTTTAATTTAAATTTCTTTATTCGTTTTTTCTATATCAAAAAATAAACACGTAGCATGGATACAGCCCCGCTGTAACATCAATATATACAGTTTCTTGATTCATTCTTGACACAAACCCCCTCTCCCAGCCCAGAACCTCCCCCACCCAAATACACCCCCCCCACACACACACACACACCATCCCCCTCCCTCCCCATCTATTGTTCTCATTTCAGCTTAATCCTAATCTTTTCCACTGTTCCTCCTCTCCCACTGTGTGTATGTCATATACTACCTCTGCTATATATTATAGCCTATGCTCCCATTATTTCTGCAAATCTCATTGTTAGCTTAAAATCTACCCAATCCCGCCATTTCTCTTCATATTCCTCTATTCCCTCTCCTTCACTAAACCTTAGATATTCTAAGTTTTGAATTTCATTTATTTTGTCACACCAGTTCCTCATGGTAGGCCTTTCTGGTTCCTGCCAATGTCTAGGTATAAGGCTTTTAGCTGCGTTTAAAAGCTGCGGAAGTAACGTTCTTATATATTGTTTAGTTGGCATTCTTATCCCATGGAATAGGAACCCTAACGGGTTGTCGGAGACCTCTATGTTGGTTATCACTTTGATTAATTGCCTAATCTCCCCCCATAATTGTTTAATTTCAGGGCAATGCCACCAAATGTGAGCCATGGTCCCTATTTATTTGCACCCTCGCCAGCAAAACTGTGATTTTTCACTTTGACACTTGTGTGTCTTATCGGGGGTGATGCACCATCTGACCAAGCACTTATAGTTTATAGTCTGCCCATCAGTGCCCAGCAGTGCCGCCTATCAGTGCCCATCAGTGCTGCCTATCAGTGCCCATCAGTGCAGCCTATCAATGCCAACCCATAAGAACCCAACTTTGCAGCCTTTCAGTGCCCATTAGTGTCATCTATTAGTGCCCATCAGTGCCCACCAGTGCCACCCAGTGCCACACATGAGTGCCCATTAGTGCCACCTATCAATGCCCATCAGTGCTGCATATCAGTGCCACCCATCAGTGCTGCCTACCAGTGCCCATCAATGCCGCATATCAGTGCCCATTGTCAGTGCCCACTCATTGGTGCTACCTCATCGGTGCCGCCTTATCAGTGCCCATCAGTGATGATTTTTTTCAAAATTTTTGGTCTTTTTTTATTTGTTTAGCAAAAAATAAAAACCGCAGAGGTGATCAAATACCACCAAAAGAAAGCTCTATTTGTGGGAACAAAATGATAAAAATTTAATTTGGGTACAGTGTTGTATGACCGTGCAATTGTCATTCAAACTGCGTCAGCACTAAAAGCTGAAAATTGATCTGGGCAGGAAGGTGTATAAGTGCCCTGTATTGAAGTGGTTAAAGATATTAATTCTTCCCCCCAAGATAATTGTCCTGGTGTGATTTTATTTAACTCTATTTTAATATTGTTCAATAATGGGATAAAGTTTACTTGATATAGTGTCTTGCTAGAGGTAGTTATCTTGATGCCTAAGTATTTCATTTCTTTTTTTCCCCAGACAAATGGAAAATCTTTTTGATAGGTGAGCACCTCTTTTTTGGTATATTAAAAGTTAAGGTTTCTGATTTGGCCGAGTTCATCTTAAAGTTAGAAATCTCCCCGTACTCTTTCAAAATTTTCATTAGGTTTGGGAGAGTTATCATGGTGCGTGTTATGTAAAATAAAATGTCGTCTGCGTAGGCCACGATTTTATGGATTTCCTCACCGACACTTTATCCCCCTGATATCTACCGTATTTATCGGCGTATAACACGCACCCCAATTTAGGAGGGAATTTTAAGGAAAAAAAAACTTTTAGGAGGGAAGTTGAAGGAAAAAAAACACATTTAAATGCCCATCATTGCAGCCTTCTCAGTGCAGCCATGTCAGTGCAGCCTTCCCCAGTGCAGCCTTGTTAGTGCAGCCATGTCAGTGCAGCCTTCTCAGTGCAGCCTTGTTAGTGCAGCCTTGTCAGTACAACCATGTCAGTGCAGCCTTCCCCAGTGCAGCCTTCCCCAGTGCAGCCTTTCCCAGTGCAGCCTTTCCCAGTGCAGCCTTTCCCAGTGCAGCCTTCGATCCCCTGTCCTGAGCTTTAAAATCGCCGACCGCGATTTGAAAATGGCGCCGCCGGCGCCGAAATACACCGAGCCGGTCCTCGGCTCTTTCCGGCGGCTCTCGTTCACTTTCGGCTCCACTCGTAGTCCCGAGCGGAGCTATCCGAACCTAGCCGAGTAGGTTCGGATAGCTCCGCTCGGGACTACGAGTGGAGCCGAAAGTAAACGAGAGCCGCCGGAAAGAGCCGAGGACCAGCTCGGTGTATTTCGGCGCCGGCGGCGCCATTTTCAAATCGCGGTCGGCGATTTTAAAATTGTGACAGCTCGGGATCGCAGGGGATCGGCGTATAACACGCACCTGCGACTTTCCCCTGATTTTAAGGGGAAAAAAGTGCGTGTTATACGCCGATAAATACGGTATATTCTGTCATATTCTGCCTTATCCTAGTCAGGAGTGGTTCCAATGCCATCACGAACAGTAGGGGGGACAATGGACACCCCTGCCTGGTGCCGTTGTGCATTTTGAACAATCCTGAGACTGTCCCGTTTTCCTTTACCCCTGCTGTGGGTCTGTTATACAGTGCCTTTATCCATCCGATCATTTTCGTTCCCAGTCCCGTTTCTTCCTATGTACTCTGCATGAAGCCCCAGTCTACCCTGTCAAAGGCTTTCTCAGCGTCGATTGACAGGAGTAGTCCTGGGGCCCCACTATCTTTGATTTTCTGTATTGCCAGTAATGTTCTAATTCCGTTGTCCCTTGCCTCCCTTCCTGGGACAAAACCTACTTGGTCTGGGTGTATTATGTACTGCATAATTTTTTTCATCCTATCTGTAAGTATTTTCGCAAAAAATCTTAGTATCCGAGTTTAGGAGTGAGATAGGTCTATAGCTGGAGCATAACGTGCTGTCTTTCCCCTCTTTCGGGATGACAGCAATAACCACTTCCAATGCCTCTTTACGCATTTCCCACTTGTCCCCTATTCCATTGATGTAGGAACACATTTTAGGGATTAAGATTAAGAATAAATAAAGAACTGCGCTAGGTAAATAAACAATATGAAAATACAAAAATCATTAGTGAAAAACGTGATGTGAGTCCTGCCACTATACACTATAACCCCGCAGGAGCGGACTGATAGCTCATGGGGCCCCCGGGCAATAGGAGATTATGGGGCCCCCAGGCAATCAGAGATTATGGGGCCACACAGTATACACACACACACAGTATACAATCACACAGTATACACATACATGTAAACACAGTATATACAGACAGATGTAAAAAAAACACAGATTTATAAATACTGTCCCTGGTTTTACTGAGGCTGGCAACCCTGATGGGGCCCCCTAGTGGCCCAGGACCCTCGGGCAGTGCCCGAGTGGCTCAATGGTCTGTCCGCCCCTGTAACCCCAATATAAGACAACAGATGTATAGATAAATCAGTGTAGCGCTGGACATAAATCTGAGTGAATGAACAATAGTGATAATAATTAACATCTAAAAATTATTATAAGCAATCAATATATCACCAGTGAATAAACTTTCATCAGAAAAAAATATTATGTGCTCAAATAGTCCAAGCAATAATGACCAAAAATTTTTTTTTTAATTCTTTTAACATAAAAAATGATAGTCCAAAAAAAGTGCAAAGAAATGTCCCGTAGACCACTCAATAGTGCTGCCCACCACCGGAGAGAATGAAGGCTTACCAGAAAGCCTGTGATGGCCCTTACTCAGGGGGGTCTAAACAGGCATAGCAGGTCAATATAGGGATCCTAGAGCCGCAATTGATGTCCCTCTTGTCGCCTCCGAAATCAGCCTCCCAACGATAGCAGAAGACACTCTGGGGCAAATCCTCAGTTCCAGAGAAGGAACTCCAATGGCCAGTGCTCCAGCAGGAAAAGAAGAGGGGGACTCCAGTAGTGTAGAGGACCAAAAAAGGTTTTATTTAAAAAGCTAATGCTTCCTAATGCATCCACAAACACTGCATAGGTCGCATATAAGGTGCAAATAAGCAATAACAGTAAAAATCCGTCTATAGACGGCAAAATGACACTACCGCCGTTTGTTTTAAAATCGCGCATGTGCAGTGCAAGTCCACGTTGTGACCCCAGGATTAAGATGTCCCTGAATTTTTTATAGTAAAAAGTCGTAAGACCATCAGGTCTGGGACTGTTCCCTGACGGGGGTTCTTTTAAAGTTTTTATTATCTCCTCCTCTGTTATGGGGGCCTCTAATAATCTAAGTTGTTCCTCAGATATTTTCTTGAGTCGGGTTTCTTAAAGAAATGTTTTGATTTTCTCCTGTTTTTGTTCTAACTCTTCTTTGGTGCCCTGCTTGTTTACTGAGTAAAGTCTGCTATAATATTCCTGAAAGGTCCTGGCAATTTCTGCTGTCCTATATACCAGTTCCCCTGTACTTAACTGTATTTTCTCAATGTAGTTAGCAGCTTTTTTTTTCCCTAAGATTCTTGCCAGATGTTTCCCAGGCATATTCCCATATTGGTACCTTTCTCTCTTATCTAAATTGTAGGCCATTCACCTATCTTGTTCTATTAAGTCTCTCATAGCCTCTCTTTTGCGATTGAGTTTCAGTAACAGCTCAGAGTCTCTCGTGGTTTTATGTAACTGTTCTAAGTTGTGGATTTCTTCCATTAAGGCTAGTTTGTTCTCTTTAGTTCTCTTCTTTTTCTCTGAGCCGGCTATAATCAGGATACCCCTGATATAGGCCTTATGGGCTTCCCACACTAGGGCTACTGAGATACCCTCCGTGTAATTAATCTAAAAAAACTGCACTAGTTCTTCTTTAATTCGCGCTTCAATTACTTTATCTTGTAATAACTCTTCGTTTAACCTCCACGTATTACTCCTTACTTGGGCTACTCCTGACTTTAGCTGTAATGTCACGGGCACATGGTCCGAGAAGGTCATTATTCCTATGTTCGTACTGACCACTGCCTCCAACAGCCTGTGCTCAATCAAAAAAAAAGCCAGTCTAGAATACATCCCATGTATGGGGGAGTGGAATGAGTAATCTCTTGCTTTAGTGTGCTGCGACCTCCACACATCGACCATTTGATATTGATGCAATTTCTTTTTTAATTTATTCCTCAAATGCATTCCAGTCACCCGTACCTGCAACGTACTGTCCTTCCTTGGTTCCATCCAGAAGTTAAAGTCTCCTGCCATAATGCCCCATTCCATGAACTCAGCTAATACCCCCATTAGATACCCAATGGAGTTTTTGTTAGGGCCATAGATGTTCGCTAGGGAGTACTCAACTCCATTTAATTTACCTCTAAGGAACAAATAGCGCCCTTCTGGGTCCATCTTTCTATCCTTCAATTCAAACCTCACTCCCCTGGTGAACCCTATGGCCACTCCCTTGGCACAACTAATAGAAGAGTCCCCATAGTACCATATCGGGTAATCCTTAGAGAATATTCTAGTATTCGAGCCCTGGAAGAGATGAGTCTCCTGTAACAGAACCACGTCTGCTTTAAGATGTTTTAATTCACTTAATATATTCGCCCTTTTTGTAGGCGCGTTCAGACCTCTTACATTATAGGAAATCATTTTTATGCTAGGTGCCATTACCCATTTTGTTTATAAGGTTTCTTATGGCATGTAGCGGGCAAACAAAGAAGCAAGAGTTTTCCCGCTCTACAACTAGTGGTAGAAGGATTCTGTACCTCCAAATGAACAGTACCCAGTAGATATCCCTTATTACCCCTATTTCTCCCACCCCCTTTTCCCTACCACTCCCTCCTCCCCCACCCTCCCCGAGCCCTCCCCCCCTGTCTTACTCCCTCTGGGGGAACTGGCCTCCCCATGGCCCCTAAGACCGTGGCCCTCCGATCTCCTCCTGGCCCTACGGTTCACCCCCTAGAGGTTGAGCTCAAGATGTGATCGTTAGGCAGCACCCGTGCTCCCCCCGTATTGTTTTAGGGGTGCCAACTCCCCCCATCTCCCTCCCCCCCATTCCCGATCCGTCCCCTCTAATCCTTTTGTTCTCGATCAACTTTCAGTATTCATTTTTCTTCTTCTTCTCTTAAGTCTTATTTTTTTTTCAGTTCTCGCCATTTTGGTTTAGTGACTGGTTGCCACAGCTGCTGTTCGTCTGCGTTTTCTCTGTTTTCCCATTTTTCTCACAATCCCGGAATTAACAACATTGGGACCTCTAAGTGATTACAGAATTTAGGTGTGTCTTCTGGGAATCTTAAAATTGCTGATCTACCCTCTTTACGTCCTATTAAACAGGCAGTGAAACCCCACGTATATTGGATATTTTGCACATTCAGCTGTTCCAACAGGGGTTTTAGAGTTCTTCTCCTAGCTAAGGTCTCCGCAACCAGGTCTGGAAAAATTTGTAAGGTGGTCTCTCCATATTTAGCGGGCTGGTTAGTTTTCATAAATGCCCTTATCTGTTCTTTATCTTGGAAATTATGGAATCTTGCAATGACGTCTCTTGGGACATCTCCTGTCATTTCTGTGGGCTTCCTAATCCGATGGATTCTTTCGAACTTAATTTTAGTGTTTGCTGTTACATTTACCATATGGCCAAAAATGTTGTCCATTTTTTCTTGTAAATCATCGTTTTCCCCTCGTATCTCTGGTAGACCTCTAATCCGGAGGTTTTTTCCTCTATTTCGATTTTCTTGGTCCTCGATTTTATATAGTATATTCCTTTGATCTATTTGCATCTCGGCCATCTGTACCTTAAGCATTTTTATCTTGTCCCCCTGCTTGACCAACCTTTCTTCCGTGTCCTCTACCCTTTTCAATATATGATTCATACCTTCATGTACAGTTGCTATTTCTCCTTTTATTGTCGGTTCCAGTTTCGCAAACATTTCCGCCATTTTATCCTTTGTTGGTAACTGTTTTTTTTGCCTAGTATCCATTATGGGTTCTTCTTCTGGTACCTTCTTTCCTCCTGCAATGTTATCTGTTTCTTCTAATGGTTTCCTCAATCCGTTCTTTTGTATGCTCTCTGTTACTTTACTTTTAGGCCCGGTTTGTCTCCCAGGGCTTTCTTTTGCGCACTCCTGGGTCATATATTTTTTAATGGTTCCAGGGCTGGCACTTACTCTGGGTGGGTTTCCTGCTGCCCCCCGCCCAGATTTGCCGCTCATTTCCCCCCTACCTCCTGTCTCTCAGGGTATCTATACCCAAGTGTACTACTCTGGGATGAGAAATGGGGAAAAGTGAAGTACTCCCCCAATAAACGAGTATATCGCAGGAGTCGCCAAAGTCACCAGAGCGTGAGCTACTATAGAGGGAACACACTGTTTTTCCCCTGCAATTAAGCGGGGTATTGATCCTCTGTCGGTTATGGTATCAATTCTGTTCCATCCCCTCCATAAGGTAGTGTTATTTGTGTTGGAAGAAAGGGGGGGGCTTTAAGTTTTAGGTTAATTGTTATGATGATTTATAACCTTAGGGGGGTCCATTGTAAACCCTTAGGAACCTCCCCCTCAGTCCGTATCCTTCAGTTTAAGCCTGTTACTCTTCCTTGGGGGTACTTTTCCGTAAAAGTGAATATGTAGCGGCGCAATACAATGCGCTATTATGTTCACTGAAAGTCGCAAAAGTTCCCCTTATATACAGTTCAGATAAAAGTAAAGTTCAGATATGTATGGCTCCCAATCACCCAGCGAATTAAATTCAAAATTCTAACCACAACATACAAAGCCATTCACAACTCTGCCCCAAGCTACATCACTAATCTTGTCTCCAAATATCACCCAAATCGTCCTCTCCGCTCCTCTCAAGACCTCCTGCTTTCAAGCTCTCTCATCTCCTCCTCCCATGCTCGTCTCCAGGATTTCTCCAGAGCCTCTCCCATCCTCTGGAACTCGCTACCTCCATCTATCCGGCTAGCCCCTACTCTTGCTACCTTCAGGCAATCCCTGAAAACTCATCTCTTCAGGAAAGCCTATCACGTCTCCAACTAATCTCCTACCACTTCCACCAGCTCATTCCCCACAGTTACAACCTTTTGTACCACCTACCCCACCCTATTAGATTGTAAGCTCTTCTGAGCAGGGCCCTCTTAATCCTATTGTATTGTATTGTATTATATTATAACTGTATTGTCTCCCTTTTATATTGTAAAGCGCTGCGTAAACTGTTGGCGCTATATAAATCCTGAATAATAATAATAATAATAATATGTATATGCACTACTAGGTGTGCTAAATATATTTATATGTAGACACGGACCGACTGATAACAAGGTGGACAACCAGAGGTTTATCTTCCTCTGCGTGTTCTGCATTTTTTTTTTTTTACTCCTAAGCAGTTCTAGCTGCTGTGGCTTATCTGCTGCTACTGTCCATGCAGTTTATTTATTATAGGTCACAATAAGTCTCAAAGTTAAAGGTATGTCCGTTAGTTGTTTTCGAAAAAATGTGCCTTAATAGGTTTTCTTCCTGTATAGTCCAGCCACCAACCACCACCTTCATTAAGCTAGTGCAGAGTCTTAGCGTTGTGGGCTATTTAAAGAAAATCAGAGTCACAATTCAAGATCGCCATTCACAGTCCTGCAAAAAATTTTTGCTGCAACAATGTGACACTGTGGCACTAGTTATATTAATACAATAAGCACTCATTTCTGTCACTTGCAGTCTCTGGCAATCACAGCTTAATCTACACAGTCTGTATGCAGCATGTCAAATATATCAAATGTATCCCTCCAATATGCGCTGTTTCTGCTTGTCAAGCTGAGGTCGTAAGACTCACCCGCGTTCAGCTTCGACCTCCATTACGGATTATCAGCTGGTCCTGGCGTGCAAGGGACATACAGGGGGTCCGGGTGTGTTGTAACTCTGTTGCTCCTACATCAAAGCTCAGAGGATCCCAGGAAATGCATACAACACGAGTAATCCGATTTTCGGCTATTCCCGGCGTGCTGTGATTGCTCCGCTCTGAACCCCACCGCTGGCTTAACTGTGCCTGTGCAAGCTCCGTGATCCGTATTCTGGGTGTCAGGGCAGCAGCTCACCTCCCCCCTCTGGCTCTCCGGTCTCCAATCTCCGGTCTGAATAGGCAGCGGACTTCGGTCTTCCGCAGCCAGGGGATCTGGGAGCGGATCAGAGGATCTAGGGATGGGGGATTGTATGAGGGCAGGAGGGGGCTAGGTGGCCTCAACCACGGCCTGTAACATGCCGGAGGGAGCTCCTCAGGCTGCACGGGCTCTGCATCAGCTCTAGCCCAACATCCACATCCGGCCCCTCCCTCCATACCTCTTACAGCCTTTGGTTCAATGTTTTTTTAATTTGAATTATATGTGATGGATCAGAACACAATAGTCTAAGTTGGTGAAGTAAAATTAGAAAAATATATACATAAAACTATTTTTCAGAAATAAAAAACTGATAATTGGCATGTGCATATGTATTCACCCCCTGTTATAAAGCCCATAAAAAGCTCTGGTGCAACCAATTACCTTCAGAAATCACATAATTAGTGAAATGATGTCTACCTGTGTGCAGAATAAGTGTCACATGATCTGTCATTACATATACACACCTTTTTGAAAGGCCCAGAGGCTGCAACACCTAAACAAGAGGCACCACTAACCAAACACTGCCATGAAGACCAAGGAACACTCCAAACAAGTAAGGGACAATGTTGTTGAGAAGTACAAGTCAGGGTTAGGTTATAAAAAAATATCCAAATCTTTGATGATCCCTAGGAGCACCATCAAATCTATCATAACCAAATGGAAAGAACATGGCACAACAGCAAACCTGCCAAGAGTGCACACCAAAACTCACGGACCGGGCAAGGAGGGCATTAATCAGAGAGGCAGCACAGAGAGCAAAGGTAACCCTGGAGGAGCTACAGAGTTCCACAGCAGAGACTGGAGTATCTGTACATAGGACGACAATAAGTCATACGCTCCATAGAGTTGGGCTTTATGGCAGAGTGGCCAGAAGAAAGCCATTACTTTCAGCAAAAAACAAAATGGCACGTTTTGAGTTTGCAAAAGGGCATGTGGGAGACTCCCAAAATGTATGGAGGAAGAAAACGCTATGTCTGCTGCAAACCCAACACATGACATCACCATCAAAGAACACCATCCCCACAGTGAAACATGGTGGTGGCAGCATCATGCTGTGGGGATGTTTTTCAGCAGTTGGGACTGGAAAACTGGTCAGAGTTGAGGGAAAGATGGATGGTGCTAAATACAGGGATATTCTTGAGCAAAACCTGTACCACTCTGTGTGTGATTTGAGGCTAGGACGGAGGTTCACCTTCCAGCAAGACAATGACCCCAAATACACTGCTAAATCAACACTTGAGTGGTTTAAGGGGAAACATGTAAATGTGTTGGAATAGCCTAGTCAAAGCTCAGACCTTAATCCAACAGAAAATCTGTGGTCAGACTTGCTGTTCACAAGCGCAAACCATCCAACTTGAAGGAGCTGGAGCAGTTTTGCATGGAGGAATGGGCAAAAATCCCAGTGGTAAGATGTGGCAAGCTCATAGAGACTTATCCAAAGTGACTTGGAGCTGTAATAGCCGCAAAAGGTGGCTCTACAAAGTATTGACTTTAGGGGGTGAATAGTTATGCACATTGACTTTTTCTGTTATTTTGTCCTATTTGTTGTTTGCTTCACAATGAAAAAAAAAAACATCTTCAAAGTTGTGGGCATGTTCTGTAAATTAAATGATGCAAATCCTTAAACAATCCATTTTAATTCCAGGTTGTGAGGCAACAAAACACGAAAAATGCCAAGGGGGTGAATACTTTTGCAAGGAACTGTATTATAAAGAGCAATCTATACATATAATTGTGTACACTGCATATGTTGTACTACAATTAACAAATCTTTTATGGGAATTTTACTCTGAAAAATGTTGTGTGATGTCAGCCAACAACAAAACATTCAGAGCTGAGTGCATATTTGGCAGATCAACAGGTATTTGTATGGAACATATATAGGGATGAGTCGAACACTCCTTGGTTCAGTTCGCAGCAGAACATGCGAACAGGCAAAAAATTTGAACACGCAAACACCGTTAAAGTCTATGGGACACGAACATGAATAATCAAAAGTGCTAATTTTAAAGGCTTATATGCATGGTATTGTCATCAAAAGTGTTTGGGAACACTTTTATGCAAATCAATGCAAAAAAAAAGTTTTAAAAATGGTTGTTTTTTCGGGAGCAGTGATTTTAATAATGCTTAAAATGAAACAATAAAAGTGAAATATTCCTTTAAATTTTATACCTGGGGGTGTCTATAGAATGCCTGTAAAGTAGCGCATGTTTCCTCTGTTTAGAACAGTCCGAGAGCAAAATGACATTTCTAAAGGAAAAAAAGTCATTTAAAAGTACCCTTATCCGAGCATGCAACCTGGCAGGCCGCAGGAAAAGAAAGGGGGACAAGAGAGCGCCCCCCCTCCTGAACTGTACCATGCCACATGCCCTGGGGAGGATGTCCCCATGTTGATGGGGACAAGGGCCTCATCCCCACAACATGTGCCCGGTGGTTGTGGGGGTCTGCGGGCGGGGGGCTTATCGGAATCTGGCAGCCCCCTTTAACAAGGCAAACCCCCAGATCCCGCCCCCACCTGTGAATTGGTAATGGGGTCAAAAATGTTAAAAAAGACAATAGCCGGTTTTTGACAATTCCTTTATTGATGTCTTCTTCTTTCCCCGCTTCTTCTTCCACTTTCTTCTGGTCTTCCTTTGGTTTTCTTCTTCTTCCTCCATCTTGTTCTTCCCCCGCTTCTTCCTCTAACTTCCTCTGCTTCTTCCTCCGGTCTTCTCCTCCGGCATCTTCCTCCGGTCTACTCGCCCGGCATCTTCCTCCGGCTTCTTCCCCGATTCGACCTCCGGACGATCCGCCTCAATGGGAGGCTCCCGCTGTGTGGCGGTTCTATTCTTGTGACAGCTCTTATATAACTGAGGGAGGGGACACCTGGTGACCCCGCCCCCCTCTGACCGACGGGGACATCCCTATGGCTTCCCTATGGATGGGCGAACAGCCAATGTTCGAGTCAAACTCATGTTTGACCCGAACATAAAGCCCATCCCTAGTCATTTATATATATATATATATATATATATATATATATATATATATATATACAAAAAGCAAGGATTGCTGCACAAAAAGATTTATTTACGATAAATAAGTTACATCAGTAGTCCAAATTCGGGCTCCAACAGATAACGCCCTTTCTCACAACCACATATCTGCAACTGGTAATACACATCACATAGTATATATAAGGTTCATCAACCTAAATCATTAATTACATCATTGAAATAAGCTGGAATCAATTACTCCACATAAGACACCATATTTTCAATCATTCAGTTAATCATTTTAACTGGCTGGAGCGACTATCGGTCAGAGGTGTGCTTGGTTCCTCACTAGACGAAAACAGAAGTTTAATAGAAAAAAACGAATCAATACATCTACAGAGTAAAAAATGTCTATAATACACTTCATTTACCATAAGGCATCATTCATTGCTACATAAAAACCTTTTTAATATGGAAAACCTATTAAGACTATACAGAATCCCCCCTAGATATAATCATTAAACAAGGATATGTATAAGCTTATAATCACATACATATACATGTAATTTCTTAAAGGAACAGATACAGGTCAAAGTCAGTATTTAACCCCTTAGGTTGTAATGTATCTAAACGATTAATCCAATGAACCTCTCTTTTCTTTAATTCTAATTCTCTGTTCCCCCCTCGTGTGTTTATGGGCACTCCATCAATTACCATATATCTTAATTGTGACACCGTGTGCTTTTTTTCTACAAAATCTCTGGATAGTGGCAACTTCTCCAATTTGTCCCGAACTGAATATTTATGTCTTGCGATCCTGTCCTTTACCCTTTGGGTTGTTTCTCCTACGTAAACGAGTCCACATGGACATTTGATAATATATATAACGTAGGACGATTGACAAGTAAAATGATCTTTAATATTAATAGTATATCCTTTGTGTGGATGGCAAAAACTTTTTTCTTTGATCATGCTCGTACATTGAGTACAAGAAAGACAAGGGAAGGAGCCATGATTAGGGGAACCCAAGAAAGTGATACGGGGAGTAGGAGTGGCATACTGGTCTGATTTCACCAGTCTATCACATAAAGTTCTTCCTCTACGTTAGGAAGGTAATGGGGGGTAATAAAATTCAGGAATAGTTGGATAATTTTTATTTAAAATAGATCAATGCTTTCTGATTACATTATTGATTTGGTTTGAAAAAAGATGAAATTGGGAGATGAAAGGCATCCTACGAACAATATCCTTATCTTTATCATAATGTATATTAATACGTTCTTGATGAACCATGTCACTAGGGTATCCTCGCTGACGCAATTTGCCTTCCATCTCATCCAATCTTTCTTCTCTAAGGTCTGCTTTATTTATAATTCTAGCTACTCGTTTAAACTGACTCCTGGGTATATATTTAAATACCCCAGGTGGATGGAAACTAGAATAATGTAACAACTGCTTCCGATCAGTGGGTTTTTGATATAAATCGCTCACTATGTGACCATCTTGTATATGCAACAATGTATCTAGAAATGGTGTAGTTGTGTCAGAAATGGACATGTTAAATTTTAAACCTGAAATTAGATTATTCAAATAAAAATTAAATAGAAGTAATGAATCTCGGTCGCCTACCCATATGCCAAATGCGTCATCAATAAATCTAAACCATGCTATACAATTGTCAGAAAACAGCTTGCAATGATAGATAAATGCATGTTCAAACATGTCCATGAACGAGTTGGCATATGGGGGGGCGACATTAGAAACCATCGCTGTGCCGGTACGCTGCAGATAATGCACATCTTTAAAGAGGAAGTAAACCCTGATGGGTTTTACTTCCTCTTTGTTTCCCTGCAAAGGTAAAGCATAATGGGCTACTATGCATCGCACTGTAGCCCATTATGTGTCACTTACCTGACACAGGAGCCTGCGATGTCACCGCTGTCTCCTCTTCCACGAAGCATCCATCTTCCTTCTGGGTATCGCAGCTCCGGCGCTGTGATTGGTCGGAGCCGTGATGATGGCACAATCGCCGTTAGAAATGGCATGCTCAGTGCGCCTGCGCGCCGTTGTCTACGGCGCATGCACCGTAGACATCTGTGCTTGTCTTTTGCAAATATCTCCGAAACCGTGTAGGTTTAGGAGATATTTCTTTCACCTACAGGTAAGCCTTAATCTAGGCTTACCTGTAGGTAAAAGTGGTCTGTAAGGGTTTACAACCACTTTAAATAGAAAAAACGCTATTGTAAGTAATTCCAAAAGGAACTTAACTTGAGCAGCATCATACAGTTTAGAATTATTCAACAACTGCCTACAGGCTTCAAGTCCCAAAGTGTGTGGGATGGCTGTATAGAGATTAGCTACATCCCAAGTCACTAGCATTGCTCCTGGTGGAAGGGTTAAGTCTTTAATTTTTTGCAAAAAGTCTTTCGGATGTAAGACCAGTTGTTTATGACCAAAGGAGTGAGGCATTTATCTAGGTATTTAGCAATCGGCAAGGTTACAGAGTTAATACTAGAGACGATTGGACGACCCGGAGGATTTTGTGGGTCCTTGCGTACTTTAGGCAATACATAAAAAATAGGGGTGATAGCAATAGGGGATTCTGAAATAGGGGATTCTGAAATCAAAAAAGTTTCTGTGTTAGTATCTATTATTGCTGCCTGAATGGCCTGTTTAAAACTTTTTTATTTTAGTTTGAACACGTATGGTAGGATTGCTATCCAATCGAGTATAGATATTAGTATCAGCCAACTGCCTCTGTATTTCCCCTTCATATTTAGCGGTGTCCATAATCACTATGGACCCGCCTTTATCCGCTGGTGTGATAGTAATTTCCTTCCTCACAGATAAAGACGATAAAGCAGTAAGTTCCTCACGATTTAAATTGTTGTGTCTATGGTCTATTCTAGAATGATCTTGAAGAAAATGCCTTATATCCGCCTCGACCTTACTAATGAACAGTTCAGCAGCAGGACAACTAGTAGGGGGCACAAAAGTGCTTTTGGTTTTTCAATTCTAAATTAGAGATAGATAATTTCAAAGGGCTGCCACTGTTCACTGTTGGTCTAGATGAATAAAAGGCCTTTAACCGTACATTTTTATAAAATCGGTACAAGTACTGTTTCAACCTAAACATGTCCATTCTTTCCTTAGGGCAAAAATGTAATCCTTTATTTAAAACCTGCATTTCTATTGGATTTAAAGAAAAAGAAGAAATATCATGTACCACATTTAAGTCCTCTGTCTGTTGAGCATCCTGTTGGCATTCACTCTTGTTGTTACGCCTTCGGTGTTTCTTGCCTCCTTGCCTCCTGCCTTTAACTTTGGGGGCGAAAAAGATCCTCCAGGGGCATTTGTCGATGAACCAATGGCTGCCATTGAGGAATTAGATGTAGAAAACTGTTCATTACGCCTTGTATTCCTGAAATTTACCTCGGAAGCGATTGGTTTCTGACCAATTGTAGACACGATTATTAGTATAATCGTCTCTGTCACGGTCTATTTTAGTGCGTTTCCGTGCTTCGCGGAAAAAAGCACACAGTGTCACAATTAAGATATATGGTTATTGATGGAGTGCCCATAAACAGACGAGGGGGGAACAGAGAATTAGAATTAAAGAAAAGAGAGGTTCATTGGATTAATCGTTTAGACACATTACAACCTAAGGGGTTAAATACTGACTTTGACCTGTATCTGTTCCTTTGAGAAATTATATGTATATGTATGTGATTATAAGCTTATACATATCCTTGTTTAATGATTATATCTAGGGGGGATTCTGTATAGTCTTAATAGGTTCTCCATATTAAAAAGTTGTTTTTTTTGTAGCAATGAACAATGCCTTATGATGTGTATTATAGACGCTTTTTACCTGGTAGATGTATTGATTCATTTTTTCTATTAAACTTCTGTTTTCGTCTAGTGAGGAATCAAGCATACCTGTGACCGATAGTCGCTGCAGCCACTTAACCACTTCAGCCCCGGAAGGATTTACCCCCTTCCTGACCAGAGCACTTTTTCCAATTTGGCACTGCGTCGCTTTAACTGCTAATTGCGCGGTCATGCAATGCTGTACCCAAACGAAATTTGCGTCCTTTTCTTCCCACAAATAGAGCTTTCTTTTGATGGTATTTGATCACCTCTGCCATTTTTATTTTTTGCGCTATACACGGAAAAAGACTGAAAATTTTGAAAAAAAATGATATTTTCTACTTTTTGTTCTAAAAAAAATCCAATAAACTCAATTTTAGTCATACATTTAGGCCAAAATGTATTTGGCCACATGTCTTTGGTAAAAAAAATGTCAAGAAGTGTATATTTATTGGTTTGCGCAAAAGTTATAGCGCCTACAAACTAGGGTACATTTTCTGGAATTTACACAGCCTTTAATTTATGACTGCCTATGTCCTTTCTTGAGGTGCTAAAATGGCAGGGCAGTACAAACCCCCCCCAAATGACCCCATTTTGGAAAGTAAACACCCCAAGGAAATTGCTGAGAGGCATGTTGAGCCCATTGAATATTCATTTTTTTTGTCCCAAGTGATTGAATAATGACAAAAAAAAAAAAAAAAAAATTACAAAAAGTTGTCACTAAATGATATATTGCTCACACAAGCCATGGGCATATGTGGAATTGCACCCCAAAATACATTTAGCTGCTTCTCCTGAGTACGGGGATACCACATGTGTGGGACTTTTTGGGAGCCTAGCCACATACGGGGCCCCGAAAACCAATCACTGCCTTCAGGATTTCTAAGGGAGTACATTTTTGATTTTACTCCTCACTACCTATCACAGTTTTGAAGGCCATAAAATGCCCAGATGGCACAAACCCCCCCCCCCCAAATGACCCCATTTTGGAAAGTAGACACCCCAAGCTATTTGCTGAGAGGCATGTTGAGTCCATGGAATATTTTATATTTTGACACAAGTTGCGGGAAAGTGACAATTTATTTATTTATTTATTTTTTTTTGCACAAAGTTGTCACTAAATGATATATTGCTCACACAGGTCATGGGCATATGTGGAATTGCACCCCAAAATGCATTCTGCTGCTTCTCTTGAGTACGGGGATACCACATGTGTGGGACTTTTTAGGAGCCTAGCCGCGTACAGGCCCCCGAAAACCAATCACCGCCTTCAGGATTTCTAAGGGTGTACATTTTTGATTTCACTCTTCACTGCCTATCACAGTTTCGGAGGTCATGGAATGCCCAGGTGGCACAAACCCCCCCCAAATGACCCCATTTTGGAAAGTAGACACCCCAAGCTATTTTCTGAGAGGCATGGTGAGTATTTTGCAGCTCTCATTTGTTTTTGAAAATGAAGAAAGACAAAAAAAAAAATTTTTTTTTTCTTTTTTTAATTTTCAAAACTTTGTGACAAAAAGTGAGGTCTGCAAAATACTCACTATACCGCTCAGCAAATAGCTTTGGGTGTCTACTTTACAAAATGGGGTCATTTGGGGGGGTTTTGTGCCACCTGGGCATTCCATGGCCTCCGAGACTGTGATAGGCAGTGAAGAGTGAAATCAAAAATTTACGCCCTTAGAAAGCCTGAAGGCGGTGCTTGGATTTCGGGGTCCCATACGCGGCTAGGCTCCCAAAAAGTCTCACACATGTGGTATCCCCGTACTCAGGAGAAGCAGCAGAATGTGTTTTGGGGTGTAATTTCACATATTCCCATGGCATGTTTGAGCAATATATCATTTAGTGACAACTTTGTGCAAAAAAAAAAAAAAAATTTGTCTCTTTCCCGCAACTTGTGTCACAATATAAAATATTCCATGGACTCGACATGCCTCTCAGCAAATAGCTTGGGGTGTCTACTTTCCAAAATGGGGTCATTTGGGGGGGGTTTGAACTGTCCTGGCATTTTATGCACAACATTTAAAAGCTTATGTCACACATCACCCACTCTTCTAACCACTTGAAGACAAAGCCCTTTCTGACACTTTTTGATTACATGAAAAAATTATTTTTTTTTGCAAGAAAATTACTTTGAACCCCCACACATTATATATTTTTTTAAAGCAAATGCCCTACAGATTAAAATGGTGGGTGTTTCATTTTTTTTTTCACACAGTATTTGCGCAGCGATTTTTCAAACGCATTTTTTGGGGAAAAAATACACTTTTTTACATTTTAATGCACTAAAACACACTATATTGCCCAAATGTTTGATGAAATAAAAAAGATGATCTTAGGCCGAGTACATGGATACCAAACATGACATGCTTTACAATTGCGCACAAACGTGCAGTGGCAACAAAATAAATACATTTTTAAAAGCCTTTAAAAGCCTTTACAGGTTACCACTTTAGATTTACAGAGGAGGTCTACTGCTAAAATTACTGCCCTCGATCTGACCTTCGCGGCGATACCTCACATGCATGGTGCAATTGCTGTTTACATTTGACGCCAGACCGACGCTTGCGTTCGCCTTAGCGCGAGAGCAGGGGGGACAGGGGTGCTTTTTTTTTTTTTTTTTTTCTTTATTATTTTTTTGCTTTTTTATCTTATTTTAAAACTGTTCCTTTCATTTTTTTTTTTTTTTAATCATTTTTATTGTTATCTCAGGGAATGTAAATATCCCCTATGATAGCAATAGGTAGTGACAGGTACTCTTTTTTGAAAAAATTGGGGTCTATTAGACCCTAGATTTCTCCTCTGCCCTCAAAGCATCTGACCACACCAAGATCGGTGTGATAAAATGCTTCCCCAATTTCCCAATGGCGCTATTTACATCCGGCGAAATCTAAGTCATAAAATGCTCGTAGCTTCCGGTTTCTTAGGCCATAGAGATGTTTGGAGCCACTCTGGTCTCTGATCAGCTCTATGGTGAGCTGGCTGAATCACCGGCTGCATTCTCAGGTTCCCTGTTGAGACAGGAGAGCCAGAGAAAAACACGGAAGACGGTGGGGGGGGGCATTCTCTCCCACTGCTTGTAAAAGCAGTCTAGAGGCTAATTAGCCGCTAGGATTGCTTTTACATGAAAGCCGACCGCTGGCTGAAAAGAATGATACCAAGATGATACCTAAACCTGCAAGCATCATTCTGGTATAACCACTCAAAGTCGTGAATGGTGTACCTGAAGACAAAAAAATGGTTAACAATAAAGCACAGTAAACGGTAAAGTATAAAAAATTGCATACCTGAAAAGCAAACATGATAAAACATGATAACAATAAAACATTGCAGAATAGAATACAGTAAAAAAGAGCAGAACAATAGAGAGAATAGAGAGAGAGAGAATAAAACGACAACTATTATTTTTTATTTTATATTTTTGTTTGTGTTTTTTTTTTTTTTTTTTTTACACTTTTTTTGTAACTGTAACTTTTATAACTGTAACCGGTTCCAGGTTCGGGTCTCTCAAAATGCGATGGCATCTTGGGAGACCCTGTGAAAGTGTGTCCTAGTCTGTGCAATGCTGTACCCTACGCTAATACTCAACTAGTGAATGGTAGCGTTCAAAACATTCACCAATGCAAAGACCAGGATTGTCAGGACAGGAGGGACAATAATAGCGGGTGTCACGCCTATATCCGCGTTTGCTGCAGACACAACATCTTTTTTGGGGGGGTTCGTTGGGTAGGGGTACTCGGGAGGACATAAAAATGCCTCTCATGCAGCCGACTGCATTTGGTTGGGGATGTGAATGGGGGAAGTACGGGCGCTGCAGAAGTGGTGGGTTCCCAATTAGGATTGGCGAATGCAGCAGGAAGGGCATTATGGGCACGACGGGCCTGTGTTTGTATTTTTGGTGGCAGCGGGACACTACTTGTGCTTGCCACCTCACCAGCTTGAACTGCACTTATGGGACTCGCCACGTCACCAAGTGTTACTGCAGTGCTGGTTTGACTACAACCGGGGTGTACTAGGCCGCTGGCGCTTGTCAGTTCACCAAAACGCTACCAAAAAAACTGTTAGCGATCGCAGGGATCAGGCCTGACTCTGCGAACGCTGCAGTTATGCGTTTAGTGTTTTGTAAGTGACAGTGATCGATCGATACTGCACTTGGGTGGGCTGGGCTGGGCCGGGCGGAGGGGCAAAACGCAGGTGCTAGCAGGTATCTGGGCTGATCCCACTAACACTGCGTTTTTGGGAACCCTAAACTGCTGGGGACGCCAGTATAGATCTGATCGGATCAGATATTGATCAGTTCAGATACTATACCACTAAGGGAGGTGTACGGTGCGTGCGTGGGTGTTAGCGCGACCGGCGCTAACCTGACGCTGCCTGGGGCTGGTGCTTGCCAGTTCACCAAAACGCTACCAAAAAAACTGTTAGCGATCGCAGGGATCAGGCCTGACTCTGCGAACGCTGCAGTTATGCGTTTAGTGTTTTGTAAGTGACAGTGATCGATCGATACTGCACTTGGGTGGGCTGGGCTGGGCCGGGTGGAGGGGCAAAACGCTGGTGCTAGCAGGTATCTGGGCTGATCCCGCTAACACTGCGTTTTTGGGAACCCTAAACTGCTGGGGACGCTAGTATAGATCTGAACGGATCAGATATTGATCCAATCAGATACTATACCACTAAGGGAGGTGTACGCTGCGTGCGTGGGTGTTAGCGCGACCGGCGCTAACCTGACGCCTGGGGCTGGTGCTTGCCAGTTCACCAAAACGCTACCAAAAAAACTGTTAGCGATCGCAGGGATCAGGCCTGACTCTGCGAACGCTGCAGTTATGCGTTTAGTGTTTTGTAAGTGACAGTGATCGATCGATACTGCACTTGGGTGGGCTGGGCTGGGCCGGGCGGAGGGGCAAAATGCTGGTGCTAGCAGTGATCTGGGCTGATCCCGCTAACACTGCGTTTTTGGGAACCCCAAACTGCTGGGGAAGCTAGTATAGATCTGAACGGATCAGATATTGATCCGATCAGATACTATACCACTAAGGGAGGTGTATGCTGCGTGCGTGGGTGTTAGCGGTACTGGCGCTAATCTGACGCTGCCTGGGGCGACGCATATCACCGCCGGGCGATCAGGGGGCTAAACCTTTATTCGGTAATAAACAGCGGGTGCCCTGACACTATAAAAAATAAACGAACTAACCAGCGTCACCCGTAACGGTTATACGGTGATCAGTGGTGAAAGGGTTAACTAGGGGGCA
This sequence comes from Aquarana catesbeiana, assembly GCF_042186555.1. NCBI lineage: Eukaryota > Metazoa > Chordata > Amphibia > Anura > Ranidae > Aquarana > Aquarana catesbeiana. The sequence continues at coordinate 163,991,506 of NC_133330.1, read as the reverse complement.
ATCAAGGGGTTAAAACATTTATTAGATAGTATATGGGGGTCCGTGTCGCTATAAAACGCTGACGGCGAACCTAAATATTTACGTCCCTAACTATCGTCACCAGCGACACTAATACAGCGATCAGAAAAATGATCGCTTAGTGACACTGGTGACAGGGGGTGATCAAGGGGTTAAAACTTTATTAGGGGGGGTTAGGGGGGTATCCTAGACCTACAGGGGGCCTAACACTCACTGCCCTAACACTGTAACTGTCACAAACTGACACCAATACAGTAATCAGAAAAAAAAAAAACCTGCTTGGTGTCAGTTTGTGACAGGGGGGGGGGGTGATTGGGGGGGGATCGGGGGGCGATCGGGGGGGGGATCGGGGTGTTTAGTGTGCCTGGCATGTTCTACTGTGTGTGTAGTGTTGGTGCACTCACATACCTGTCTTCTCTCCTCGGGCCGGAACGGAAATTACCGAGCCGAGGAGAGATGACATCATTTCCTCTGCCTCTGTGTACAATACAGAGGCAGGGAAATGATCCCATTGGCTGGGAGCGATCGCGAGGGGGGGGCCACGAATGGATGGCCTCCCCCTCACCACCGATCGCCGGGGGAGATTTGCCGACCGCCGCAGGCACCGGGGGGGGGTCCGATCGGACCCCCCACCCGCGGGCAGGCAAGGACGTACCTGTAAGTCCTTTTGCCTGCCCGTGCCGCTCTGTCGACGTACATCGTCGTGCGGCGGTCGGCAAGTGGTTAAAATGATTAACTGAATAATTTAAAATATAGTGTCTTATGTGGAGTAATTGATTCCAGCTTATTTCAATGATGTAATTAAAGATTTAGGTTGATGAACCTTATATGTACTATGTGATGTGTATTACTAATTGCAGATATGTGGTTGTGAGAAAGGGCGTTATCTGTTGAAGCCTGAAACGTCGCCAGCTGTATCTGGTACTTTTTTGATATTGGACTACTAATGTAACTTATTTTCGGAAATAAATCTTTTTGTGCAGCAATCCTTGCTTTTTGTTTCTACATATCGGTCCGTGGGAAGGACTAGATTGCTGGTACTACAGGACCGTTCAGTGTAGCGCCCGCTAGCAAAAACAATCCACACAGACGTTTCCTTTTCAGGGCTTGTTGGCCCACTTTTATTAAAGAAAATCAACAAAGTTCCAGAAATGAAAACAAAGTGGTTTCCCTCATAGGGAGGTTTCACCGCCTGCAACAAATAAAAGGATATTCAACCTCCTGGCTTACACATGCAGCATTGCAAACAAAATCCTGAGCCACCTGGCTCTCTTCAGCAGCAGATGCACCACTGACTACTGTCAGTGACCTCAGACTCGGGTCTCTGGCTTTCACAGTGCAGCCTGCACTCTCTGGCTACTAAAGTGCACACCTGCACTCTCTGCGTTCTCCCTTGCAAGCCTGGAATCCTCGGGAGGGTGGAGCCCAGAACCATTGTCCTGACTCTGCTATCAGGCCCACACACACCTGAACAATCAGTGTGCCGGTGAGTCTCAAAACGCAGACCCAGGACTGAGGATTTAATCGCACCCGGATCTCTAAGAAATCCCCGGCTCCAGGTCCCAAAGTGGACTTTACTAAATAATGAGGAAACTGAAAAGCCAGTTTCCTCCCAAACAAGCAAATACACTGGAGCCACTCAACCTGCCTGGTTGAGAATCCTGGCCCCATACACTGGTGGGGTATATATATATATATATATATATATATATATATATATATATATATACAGCTGTGCCCATAAGTTTACATATCCTGGCAGAATTTCTGATTTCTTGGCCATTTTTCAGGGAATATGAATGATAACACAAAAACATTTCTTTCACTCATAGTTAGTGTTTGGCTGAGGCCATTTATTATCAATAAACTGTGTTTACTCTTTTTAAATCATAATCACAACAGAAACTACCCAAATGTCCCTGATCAAAAGTTTACATACCCTGGTGATTTTGGCCTGATGACATGCACGCAAGTTGACACAAATGGGGTTTAAATTGCTATTAAAGGTAAATGTATATAAAGGTATGAGGCGCTGACTCAAAAGAATAAATATAAATTAAAAATGTGATCAATAATAATATGTATAATGAACACACTAAATAGATAGCACTCTTTATAAGGTGAGAAGCTGGGGCAAATGAGTGGCACACCACGGATGGTGATATCAATTGGATGAAGTGGATTTATTCGGTTGCTTTGCACATGCACTTTTTCTTCTACGAACTGTCACTTGGAGATTTTCTTCTTTTTTGTACTGGACTTTTATTGCACTACTAGCACTTTTGGAGCATTTCTTTGCACTTTATTTCTATTTTTGCACTTTATCAGACATTTTTGCAATATGAATGATTATTACTGTTACCTATGTTGAAGATTGGTTGCACTTTATTATTCAGTTTATAGCCTTGGAAGTGCTATCTATTTAGTGTGTTCATTATAAATATTATTATTGATCACATTTTTCATTTATATTTATTCTTTTGAGTCAGCGCCACATACCTTTATATACATTTGCTATTTTGTGTGAGAACACCTTTTTATGTTGGCAGCTTCTCTTTTAATCTAATTTTAGTTAGTCTAAGTGTGTGCATTAGTTACCTTCCTTTTCATTTTGCTATTAAAGGTAACCATCCTCACCTGTGATCTGTTGCTTGTAATTAGTGTGTGTGTACAAAAGGTCAATGAATTTCTGGACTCCTGACAGACCCTTGCATCTTTCATTCAGTGCTGCACTGACGTTTCTGGATTCTGAGTCATGGGGAAAGATTTCTCAAAGGATCTGCGGGAAAAGGTAGTTGAACTGTATAAAACAGGAAAGGGATTTAAAAAGATATCCAAGGAATTGAGAATTCCAATCAGAAGTGTTCAAACTCTAATCAAGAAGTGGAAAATGAGGGGTACTGTTGAAACCAAACCACGGTCAGGTAGACCAACTAAAATTTCAGCCACAACTGCCAGGAAAATTGTTTGGGATGCAAAGAAAAACCCATAAATAACTTCAGGTGAAATACAGGACTCTCTGAAAACATGTAGTGTGGCTCTTTCAAGATGCACAATAAGGAGGTACTTGAAGAAAAATGGGCATGCAATATCGAGTCACCAGAAGAAATCCATTACTACGCAAATGCCACAAAGTATCCCGCTTACAATACGCCAAACAGCACAGAGACAAGCCTCAAACCTGTTGGCACAAAGTCATTTGGAGTGCTGAGACCAAAATTGAGCTTTTTGGCCACAACCATAAACACTACATTTGGAGAGGAGTCAACAAGGCCTATGATGAAAGGTACACCATCCTACTGTGAAACACGGGGGTGGAACGCTGATGTTTTGGGGATGTGTGAGCTACAAAGGCACATGAAATTTGGTCAAAATTGATGGCAAGATCAAGCAGTATGTTATCAAAAAATACTGGAGGAACATTTGCATTCATCAGCCAGGAAGCTGCGCATGGGACGTACTTGGACATTCCAACATGACAATGATCCAAAACACAAGGCCAAGTCGATCTGTCATTGGCTACAGCAAAATAAAGTGAAGGTTCTGGAGTGGCCATCTCAGTCTCCTCACCTCAATATCATCGAGCCACTCTGGGGAGATCTCAAATGTGCAGTTCATGCAAGACAGCCCAAGAATTTACAGGAACTGGAGGGTTTTTGCCAAGAGGAATGGGCAGCTTTACTATCTAAGATAAAGAGCCTCATCCACAAATACTACAAAAGACTTCAAGCTGTCATTGATGTTAAAGGGGGCAATACACGGTATTAAGAACTGGGGTATGTAAACTTTTGATCAGGGTCATTTTGGTAGTTTCTGTTGTGATTATGATTTAAAAAGAGTAAACACAGTTGACTGATAATAAATGGCTTTAGGCTTTTTCCCGTCGACAGACGTGGAGAAGGCCTTCGATCGAGTAGCTTGGGACTATATGTTGAAGACTTGCAGACATGTGGGTCTGGGCCCACACATGCTGACCTGGATTTCAGCTTTATACAAAAACCCCTCAGCTAAACTTAAGATAAATGGTACGTTATCGGATAGTGTCAAAATAAAAAATGGGACGAGGCAAGGCTGTCCATTATCTCCCTTGCTTTTCATTCTATCGGTTGAACCGTTTATCAGCCAAATATGTGCTAATGAATCTATTAGGGGTTTTCAGATGAATGAAAGGGAATTCAAAGTGGCCGCGTATGCGGATGATATCCTGTTTTTCCTGACTACCACCCATGTTTCCATTCCCTCCCTCATGAAGGAGTTCTTTCCATATGGTTATATCTCCAACCTCAAAATAAACTATTCAAAGTCTGAAGCTACTATATGAACGTTACGTTATCTGAGAATAATCTAAATACGCCACAGAACAATAGCCCCTTTTCCTGGGTAAAATCGGCCATTAAATACCTTGGGGTCTGGCTAACCCCTAGACTCTCTTCGATCTTTGATCGCAACTTTCCTCCTCTCCTTAAAGCAGTAGGGAAAGACCTTAATGATTGGCATTCGGCATACTTCTCGTGGTTTGGCACGGCAGCCATATGTAAAATGACTGTTCTGCCAAAAATGTAATATCTACTTCACACTCTGCCCATTAAAATACCTCAGAGCTTTTTCAAAACCCTCCATATATTACAGATGAAATTTATATGGGCCCACAGGTCACCTCGTATAAAATCTTCTCTTCTCACAAGACCCAAAATAATGGGAGGTATGGGCATTCCCAATTTCAAAGCGTACTACCATGCCACACACATAGCTTGTATTGTTGACTGGCACTGCCACTCAAAGATTGGGTTTCAATAGAAAATGACATGAGTTCACCTTCGCTTTTCTCCTTAGATACCCAAAATAAAATACCCTCACTCCATGAAAACGCATCCTCTCATAGGTACTTCCTTAGACATTTTCCACAGTCTTATCAAACATCCCAAATTCTCCACGCCGCTGAGTCCTCTTACCCCGCTACATAACAACCCAGACTTTCCACCAGGAGTAGGGAACCACTTATTGAGACCGTTCGTTGGACTCAAAGACGCCTCTTTTCACATTACACTGCTACACTAATAAGAAAATGAAAGATTATACCCAATTCAAAGTTGACAATAAAATACCCCACATGCCCCTGTGGTTGTACTTTCAAGTGTGCAGCTACGTCAACACCATTCGCAGAGGCTATTTTCTGAGTGAACTCACAGTGTTCGAGACAGCCTGCTTCAATGTACAGAAAACCACTTCCACCTCCTATATGTGGTTGCAAAACCTGAAGATGCCGGGTACAGATAGGTTCAGAGAGAGATGGTCTGAAGAATTAAAATCACCAATCTCAGATAGCCAATGGGAGAGAGCCTGTATATTAGGAATGAGCTTCGAGTTCGAACTCATGTTCGGCGAACAGCAAACAATTTGGGGTGTTCGCGGCAAATTCGAAAGCCACGGAACACCCTTTAAAAGTCTATGGGAGAAATCAAAAGTGCTAATTTTAAAGGCTTATATGCAAGTTATTGTCATAAAAAGTGTTTGGGGGCCTGGGTCCTGCCCCAGGGGACATGGATCAATGCAAAAAAAAGTTTTAAAAATGGCCGTTTTTTCGAGAGCAGTGATTTTAATAATGCTTAAAGTGAAACAATAAAAGTATAATATTCCTTTAAATTTTGTACCTGGGGGGTGTCTATAGTATGCCTGTAAAGGAGCGCATGTTTCCCGTGTTTAGAACAGTCTGACAGCAAAATGACATTTCAAAGGAAAAAAAGTCATTTAAAACTACTCGCGGCTATTAATGAAATGTCGGTCCGACAATACGCTTAAAAGTTCATTGATAAAAACGGCATGGGATTTCCCCACAGGGGAACCCCGAACCAGAATGTAAAAAAAAATGGCGTGGGGGTCCCCCTAAATTCCATACCAGGCCCTTCAGGTCTGGTATGGATATTAAGGGGAACTCCGGCCAATTTTTTTTTAAAAATGGCGTGGGGGTCCCCCTCAAAATCTATACCAGACCCTTCAGGTCTGGTATGGATTTTAAGGGGAACCCCGTGCCAAAATTTAAAAAAAAATGGTGTGGGGTCCCCCCAAAAATCCATACCAGACACTTATCCAAGCACGCAACCTGGCAGGCCGCAGGAAAAGATGGGGGACGAGAGAGCACCGGGTGTTACGTAATGGGTGACCCCACCCCCTCTGACGTCACGGAGAATGCCACAGGGAAGTCCCCGTCAAGTCCCCGTGCGTCAGAGTGGGGCGGGGTCACCGGGTAGCCCCACCCTCCATTATTTAAGAACCGTCAGAAGACGAGAAGCGTCACACAGAGGGAGCCTCCCATCATGGATGCAGAGCGGCCCGAGAAGAAGAAGGGAAGAAGACATCGTGGAAGAAGATGCCGGACGAGAACACCGGAGGAAGAAACAGAAGAACCAGAAGATGAAGAAGATGGAGGAAGAAACCAAAGGAAGAAAGAAGAAAGTAGATAGAAGAAAGAAGATGGAAAAAAGAAGACTTTATATAAAGGAATTGTCAAAAACTGTCTCTTGTCATTTTTAACATTTTTGACTTTTTTTGTGAAATGGTAGGGGTACTTTTGTACCCCTTTACCATTTCACACAGGGGGGGCGGGATCTGGGAGTCCCCCTGTTAAAGGGGGCTTCCAGATTCCGATAAGCCCCCCGCCCGCAGACCCCCACAACCACGGGCAAGGGTTGTGGGGATGAGGCCCTTGTCCCCATCAACATGGGGACAAGGTGCTTTGGGGGGCTACCCCAAAGCACCCTCCAAATGTTGAGGGCATGTGGCCTGGTACGGTTCAGGAGGGGGGGTCGCTCTCTCATCCCCCTCTTTTCCTGCGGCCTACCAGGTTGCGTGCTCGGATAAGGGTCTGTTATGGATTTTTGGGGGGACCCCCACGCCATTTTTTTTTACATTTTGGCACGAGGTTCCCCTTAAAATCCATACCAGACCTGAAGGGTCTGGTATAGATTTTGAGGGGGACCCCCACGCCATTTTTTAAAAAAATTTTGGCCAGGGTTCCCATTAATATCCATACCAGACCTGAAGGGCCTAGTATGGAATTTAGGGGGACCCCCCACGCCATTTTTTTAAAAAATTTTGGTTCGGGGTTCCCCTGTGGGAACCCCGAACTTTTAATGAACTTTTAATGAACTTTTATGCGTATTGTCGGACCGACAATTCATTAATAGCCGCGAGTAGTTTTAAATTACTTTTTTTCCTTTAAAATGTCATTTTGCTGTCAGACTGTTTTAAACACGGGAAACATGTGCCCCTTTACAAGCATACTATAGACAGCCCCCATGTATGAAATTTAAAGGAATATTACACTTTTATTGTTTCACTTTAAGCATCATTAAAATAACTGCTCCCGAAAAAAACGGCCGTTTTTAAAACTTTTTTTGCATTGATCCATGTCCCCTGGGGCAGGACCCAGGTCCCCAAACACTTTTTATGACAATAACTTGCATATAAGCCTTTAAAATTAGCAGTTTTGATTATTCATGTTTGAGTCCCATAGACTTTAACGGTGTTTGCATGTTCAAACAAGTTTTTTGCCTGTTCACATGTTCTGGTGCGAACTGAACAGGGGGGTGTTCGGCTCATCCTTACTGTATATTATCCCATAAATGCTCACTTAGCACGAGAATGCAGAAGACTGCATATAAGATCCTGACTCATTGGTATGCCACACCAGAGAAAATACACAAATGGTATCCCCAGACTTCTGACACTTGCTGGAGGTGTGGCAAGGGAAAGGGTACTTTGCTCCACATCTGGTGGCACTGAGGTGCTTCTACCATTCTGGTTCAAGGTTAGAAACGTCATTTACCAAATCACGGAGACTAAACTTGAGCTTGACGCTGCATGTTGTTTGCTACACATCTCAAATTTCTCTTTCAAGAAATACAAAAATTCTCTTTCCAGACATCTGATAAATGCGGCTAACTCTCTTATACCACTTTTCTGGAAATCAACAAGTATTTCCACAGTAAAAGATTGGTTGCATAAGGTCTCCTACATCTGTGAGATGGAAGACATAAAAGCCCAATCTACAGAGATTATAGAACGGTACCACAAGACTTGGTCTCCCTGGTTTGTCTACAGACACTCCCGAGCCTATGAGGCACTGGTGGGCCGGGATTGAGGTCCAGATACCAATAACTCTACTGTCATGAGTGACTGGAATACGCAGGATTTCTTACAATTCTTACTCAAGATTTATTGTGTATAATGCTATATTGGATTACCCTGAATACTAGTGTTAAGTGACCATACCGCGGTCGATGAATACCTAGAATTTTAAAAGCTTGCCTAGAATTTTTGATACACCCCTGTAAAGCAACTAAATACACTCTTTCTCCCCTCCACTCTCATCTTTATTCTTCTATTCCCAACTGTATCCCCTCTTTCTCCTGAACATATGATTGGAAAAGTTCTTTGACGTGGGTGATGGATTTTGCAATGAATCGGAGGCCCCATGCAGTATTTTGATTTATCCTGTAGTTATTGCTATTGTAACCTACCACCCACTGAATTAGTTGATATTGTCTCTCTGATCATTTGTTCCGTCATATCACATGTTTGTAATTGGATCATTTCAATACTTGTATGCAACACTCTTTTTCTCTTTCAATAAACTATGATGTTTAAAAATAAATGGCTTCAGCCAAACACTAACCATGAGTAAAAGAAAGTTTTTGTGTTATCGTTCATATTCTCTGAAAAATGGTCAAGAAATCATAAATTCTGCCACTGTATGTAAACTTATGAGCACAACTGTATATATATTGTTTTTATTTGCCCAGACATACATTTTAATAACATGTATAATTCCTCATTGTTTAGCAATTCAATGCCATCGTCCAGAGGTACCAAAGAATGAAACAATGCAATGCTCAAGCAATGAAGAAATTCTACATCTTAAGTCTTCATGTAGTTTCACCTGTAACAAAGGATTTACCTCGCTGGGATCTAATAAAACAATGTGTATGGCTCCTGATCATTGGACAAAAGAACCTCCAACATGTCAAGGTAGGACTAACCCCTAGCCAGGTTATGTAGCATGCAGTATAGCCAGGGCCGGACTGGGAATGAAAACCAGCCCTGGAAAAAATGTCATACCAGCCCCATAGCATTAATATACTCACCCAACAGCATAATGTTATGATTTTCTTGTTCATAAAATGGAAAACCATGCATTTTAAAGCATATTTGAAGAGTGCATTATATATAGATAAGACACATATAAAAGCCCACCTCCTTTTTATAGGGCACACAGTGTATAGGGACGTATAATGTAAAACATGGTGGTATTTCGCCACCCAGGGAAAATATAACTGGGCAGTGGCAGTGCGTCCATTGCAACCGTCAATCTTCAATAGATAGATTCATGCAACGCATGAATCTATCTATTGTTGCTGCTGCTGCCCCCTATTCAGGTGTCCAGCCCCTTGTCAGGCATCGGGCATCTGAATTACAGCGGCGGGGTGTTTTTTGAAGTGCCTGATTAGAGCCGTCGGCTCTAATAGGCTTCCAAATTGGTAAACAGCGGGCACACTGCTGTACGTTCGCTGCTTACACAGTGCTGTGTTAGGAAATCAAATAAATCGCTTCCCTAACACTGACCCGCCTCTCAGCCAATCAGGTGCACTGGGTCTGGTTACCTGTCACCTGATTGGCTGAAGCGACAGGCGCTGTGATTGGATGCCTATCGGAGGGAGCGTGGAGGAACGCGCTGACCTGAGACGGGTAAGTGCCGGGCGGGGGGATGGGGGACACTGGCAGCATTTGATGGGCAAACTGGTGGCAATTGATGGGGCAAACTGGCGGCAATTGATGGTTACAGTGGCTGCATTTAAAGGTAGTGGCACATTGGCTGTGCTTAATGGCACAGTGGCTGCGTTTAGTGGGCACAGTGGTGGCAATTTTTGGGTACAGCTGCTGGTGCCGGCTGTCAATACAATAGCTGCAGCAGAAAATTACTTCATCTTTTTGTATAATGTGGATGGGGGAAGCGATTATAATATTTTTTTTTTTGATAGTACAGTGGCTGCGTTTAATTGGCACAGAGGTAGCAATTGATGGGTACAGTGGCTGCGTTGGATGGCACAGTGGCTGCGTTTGATGGGCACAGTGGCTGCGTTTGATGGGTACAGTGGCTGCATTTGATAGTACAGTGGCTGCGTTTAATTGGCACAGAGGTGGCAATTGATGGGTACAGTGGCTGCGTTTGATGGCACAATTGATGGGTACAGTGGCTGCGTTTGATGGGCACAGTAGCTGCACTTGATGGCAGTGGCTGCGTTTGATGGGCACAGTGGTGGCAATTTATGGGTTCAGTGGCGGGGAAATAAAAGTAAAGTTTTGTGCTTATACAATATATAATTAGCAAGCAGCACTCATAAGACTAATATATAGTTTCTGTATACAGCTTTTGCACTTGAACAAGACCAAACTGGAGAGAGAGAGAGAGAGAGAGAGAGAGAGAGAGAGAGAGAGAGAGAAGAGAGAAGAGAGAAGAGAGAAGAGAGAAGAGAGAAGAGAGAGAAGAGAGAGATTTTAAGTACCTTAATTCTTCTGCTGCCTGGGCGGCCGTTAACTTCTCCTATTCTCCGTGCAGATTATTGGGCGGTGCTGGCGCCGCACGGGACGAGTCACGAATGGAAGAAGGGGAAATGAAGCAGCACAGCGTTCTCCTGCTCCTCCCCTCAGGCACACAGAGGCATATCACTCTGCAGTTCAGTGGTGTGAGCAGCGCCGGATCGGAGGAGGAGCACACACACACATTGCATAGTGCAGTGGTCGCCGCTGCTCTTTATTTCGCTGACACAGCAAGCTAAGCTCTGAGCCAAAAGCGGCCCCACGGCACTAAGTGCAGACAGCCTACCGGGAATTTTCCCGGTATCCCGGTAGGCCAGTCCGGCACTGAGTATAGCTGTGTCTTGTTAAAAAAAGAAATGTACGGTAATTAATTTATCCATGTGGATGGAAAAGTAAATAAACTAAGACCTCCTTCATGCTGTACCTTTCCCTCTACTTAACGAAAAAAAAAAAAGAATTAAACAGCGCAAAAACTGAAGTTAAAGTGAAAATCTGACCACAGATGGGTGGAATTTTGAACGAAAATTCTTAGGAATAGCATGTTTTAAGAAAGTTTGTTTTTCTAATCATTAGTGAATCAAATCAACATTCTTTTTCAACCGCAGTGATGAGAAAATGTAAAGGAGCGGGATGAATTTTTTTTCTTGAACACTGACAGTATGCAAACAGAACACTCACTGCTGCTCAACCCCAGGTATCCTGGGCTGTGCAGACAGGTGATCACAAGTGGCTCCATGTAGAAAATAATCTGCCAGTAAATACCTTATACAGTCCACTTCCTGTTTCTTGTTTGGTCACTAGCCTAGGCTTATGACATCATGGACAGCCCCTCTGTCTCAATCTCGTGAGAGTTTGCCAGGAAGGGAGGGGGGGGTGAGTTGTGCCTCTGTGTGTCTGTGTAAATCCAGGAAGTGAACAGGCAACAGCTTCAGTTGGCCACAGTTAAAATGGCTGCAGCCATATTTAGTTGAGGGGGATTTCTGCAGCATATTTGGCAAGTACAGAATCATAGTATATTTAAAATAATATGCAATGTGGTTGGAGGGAAGCTTCAGAATGGCAAAGTTGTTTTTATTACAAATTATGTGAGCAGACTGCAGTTCCTCTTTAAGAAAGAAATGCCCCACCATTGATTTAACCCCCGTGGCATACAAGTATACAAATTTACTGTATGTATCCACCAAGCCCTCTCTCTTTAATAGCTTCCCATGAATATTGCCACCTCTTGCAGATTTTTTAACCCTCTCTTTACTGTAAAATGAAAACCCCTTCAGATTTCCATCATGGATATCTCTGAAATGCAGAGAAACTGCAGATAACTGTTTGTCATTAGGATTGGTAGTCACTATAAAATGTTCACTAACTCTTGTTCTCAATGAGCAAGTGGTGCATCCCACATATTGTAAAGAGCAATCTATACATATAACTGTGCACACTGCATATGCTGTACTACAATTATTAAAATCTTTTATGGGAATTCTAGTCTGCAAAATCGTGTGTGATGTCAGCCAACAACGAAGCATTTAGAGCTTTTATTCTCTTTTTTGGCTGATCAACAGGTATTTGTATGAGTAGTATATGTATATATATATATGTACACTATCTCACAAAAGTGAGTACACCCCTCACATTTTTTGTAAATATTTTATTATATCTTTTCATGTGACAACACTGAAGAAATGACACTTTGCTACAATGTAAAGTAGGGAGTGTATAACAGTGTAAATTTGCTGTCCCCTGAAAATAACTCAACACACAGCCATTAATGTCTACACCGCTGGCAACAAAAGTGAGTACACCCCTAAGTGAAAATGTCCAAACTGGGCCCAATTACCCATTTTCCCTCCCCGGTATCATGTGACTCATTAGTGTTACAAGGTCTCAGGTGTGAATGGGGAGCAGGTGTGTTAAATTTGGTGTTATCGCTCTCATTATCTCATACTGGTCACTTAACATGGCACCTCATGGCAAAGAACTTTCTGAGGATCTGAAAAAAAGAATTGTTGCTCTACATAAAGATGGCCTAGGCTATAAGAAGATTGCCAAGACCCTCAAACTGAGCTGCAGCATGGTGGCCAAGACCATACAGTGGTTCAAAAAAGGACAGGTTCCACCCAGAACAGGCGTAGCCATAGACCAAAGAAGTTTAGTGCACGTGCTCAGTGCCATATCCAGAGGTTGTCTTTGGGAAATAGACATATGAGTGCTGCCAGCATTGCTGCAGAGGTTGAAGGGGTGGGGGGTCAACCTTTCAGTGCTCAGACCATATGCCGCATACTGCATCAATTTGGTCTGCATGGCTGTCATCCCAGAAGGAAGACTCTTCTAAAGATGGTGCACAAGAAAGCCCGCAAACGGTTTGCTGAAGACAAGCAGACTAAGGACATGGATTACTGGAACCATGTCCTGTGTTCTGATGAGACCAAGATAAACTTATTTAGTTCAGATGGTGCCAAGTGTGTGTGGCGGCAACCAGGTGAGGAGTACAAAGACAAGTTTGTCTTGCCTACAGTCAAGCATGGTGGTGGGAGTGTCATGGTCTGGGGCTGCATGAGTGCTTCCGGCACTGGGGAGCTACAGTTTATTGAGGGAATCATGAATTCCAACATGTACTGTGACGACCACTGCCTTGCTACAGAAACTGAGGGTAAAGGTGATGGACTGGCCAAGCATGTCTCCAGACCTAAACCCTATTGAGCATCTGTGGGGCATCCCCGAACGGAAGGTGGAGGAGCCCAAGGTCTCTAACATCAACCAGCCCCGCGATGTCATCATGGAGGAGTGAAAGAGGACTCCACTGACAACCTGTGAAGCTCTGGTGAACTCCATGCACAAGAGGGTACAGGCAGTGCTGGGAAATAATGGTGGCCACACAAAATATTGACACTTTGGGCCCAATTTGGACATTTTCACTTAGGGGTGTACTCACTTTTGTTGTCAGCGGTTTAGACATTAATGGCTGTGTGTTGAGTTTTTTTGAGGGGACAGCAAATTTACACTGTTATACAAGCTGTACACTCACTACTTTACATTGTAGCAAAGTGTCATTTCTTCAGTGTTGTCACATGAAAATATATAATAAAATATTTACAAAAATGTGATGGGTGTACTCGTTTTTGTGAGATACTGTATATGTGTTTTATAGATATATAGTATCTCACAAAAGTGAGTACACCCCTCAAATTTTTAAAAATATTTTATTACATCTTTTCATGTGACAACACTGAAGAAATGACACTTTGCTACAAAGTAGTGAGTGCACAGCTTGTACAACAGTGTAAACTTGCTGTCCCCTCAAAATAACTCAACACACAGCCATTAATGTCTAAACTGCTGGAAACAAAAGTGATTACACCCCTAAGTGAAAATGTCCAAATTGGGCCCAATTAGCAATTTTCCCTCCCTGGTGTCATGTGACTTGTTAGTGTTACAAGGTCTCGGGTGTGAATGATAAGTAAGTGTGTTAAATTTGGTGTTATCACTCTCACTCTCTCATACTGGTCACTGGAAGTTCAACATGGCACTTCATGGCAAAGAACTCTCTGAGGATCTGAAAAAAAGAATTGTTGCTCTACATAAAGATGGCCTAGGCTATAAGAAGATTGCCAAGACCCTGAAACTGAGCTGCAAGACCATACAGCAGTTTAACCAGACCGGTTCCACTCAGAACAGGCCTCGCCATGGTCGACTAAAGAAGTTGAGTGCATGTGCTCAGTGTCATATCCGGAGGATGTCTTTGGGAAAAAGAGTGCTGCCAGCATTGCTGCAGAGGTTGAAGGGGTGGGGGGTCAGCCTGTCAGTGCTCAGACCATACGCCACACACTGCATCACATTGGTCTGCATGGCTGTCATCCCAGAAGGAAGCCTCTTGTAAAGATGACACACAAGAAAGCCCACAAACAGTTTGCTAAAGACAAGCAGACTAAGGACATGGATTACTGGAACCATTTCCTGTGGTCTGATGAGACCAAGATAAACTTATTTGGTTCAGATGGTGTCAAGCGTGTGTAGCGGCAACCAGGTGAGGAGTACAAAGACAAGTGTGTCTCGCCTACAGTCAATCATGGTGGTGGGAGTGTCATGGTCTGGGGATGCATGAGTGCTGCCGGTACTGGGGAGCTACAGTTCATTGATGGAACCATAAATGCCAACATGTACTGTGACATACTAAAGCAGAGCATGATCCCCTCCCTTCGGAGACTGGGCCACAGGTCAGTATTCCAACATGATAACGACCCCAAACACACCTCCAAGATGACCACTGGCTTGCTAAAGAAGCTGAGGGTAAAGGTGATGGACGGGCCAAGCATGTCTCCAGACCTAAACCCTATTGAGCATCTGTGGGGCATCCTCAAACGGAAGGTGGAGGAGCACAAGGTCTCTAACATCCACCAGCTCCGTGATGTCTTCAAGGAGGAGTGAAAGAGGACTCCAGTGGCAATCTGTGAAACACTGGTGAACTCCGTGCCCAAGAGGGCAAATAATGGGGCCACACAAAATATTGACACTTTGAGCCAATTTGGACATTTTCACTTAGGGCTGTACTCACTTTTGTTGCCAGCGGTTTAGACATTAACTATTTCAGATCCAGAAGGATTTACCCCCTGTGGCAGTGGGACCCTTTCCTACCTGGAAGAATTCTGGTTTATGTAAGATTTTGGAGAGAGAGGCACTCTGATTGCACAGCTGTGTGCTAGGCTATTTAGTTGTTATCTGACTAAGGCTCAGGGCCCCACCCAACAGACAGGAGGTCTGTGCATGGGAGTCAGGTTGACTCTCATTCCTCTGCAGGAGTCAGAGGCTGCATGGGGCAGCCAGAGCATGCATGTCTGCAGGAGGCAGATGTAGTTTGTGACAGAGCAGCAAGGAGCTGATCAGGAGTAAGCTAGGAGAGAGCTAAACTCTTTTGGTCAGAGGAGCAGACCTAGGCTGGAGGCCTGAAGCAGCCATGTGGCAAGAGAGTAAGCCAGGAGGCTGAAGTATTTTGATTGTGCAATATACAGTAACGGTGGAACCTCCTGTGTGGGTTACTGATGTCTTTTGTGAACTTTTAAATCTTTTTAAATATAAGTGGGCTACCAGGCCCTTAAAAATACAGTTTTGCACTCATTGAAAAGGCACCTACGCTTGAGTCTGGTCACCTTAATCCTACATATGGTGGAGGATGCGGGCAGAGTTGGAAGAGTTCCAGATCATCGCATACCAAAATGAGGAGCAGCTAATGTGAACTCAGTGGAGTCTGCATGGGAAAGTGTACTGCTTGCAAGTCTTAAAGAGAAAGTATGCCAAATTTTCCTGTGTTAAAAGAAACTGTGTTAAAAAGGGTTGCGTGCCTGACTGCAGAGATGGGGCGGTCAAAACACAAAAAGGAAGCAATGTTTGCTAAGATGAGAGACAGAACCCTGTGGCTGGAGGGGTTGGTACTGACAGAACAAGCCCCAGAGTGGTGCAAGATGCATCTGGCCACACTGGAGCAAAGGAAAAACGAAAGCAATGCTGGTGCAAGGAGACCAGTTATTAATGTGCAGTCCTAAGTCCTAAGCTTGCAAGAGGATGCAGTGTGGGAAGTCTGGGCAAGACACGCAGGGAAGAGCACTGTTTGGGGTGCAGTGAGTGGGGGCATGCAGTCACCAAGTGCCCTTTGCCCTAGGCTCCAGTGCAAAGTCACCTAGCAAAGCAAAGGTCTGCATCAGTGTTTGGAAAGCCTGCTCTGAGTACCAGAAGTGAGCAAAAGGCTTACCAGAAGTTTGAGAGGAGTGCCGTTGCCCATAGCAATGCCTGTGATGTCAGGTCTGTGGACCGCAAGACAAAGATATTGCCTACAGAGGATTGTGGCAAGTTTAAAGCAATACACCGCTTTGTGGAGAGAGACGTCTACGTGTTTTGGAGAGCCAGCAAAGTGCAGCTGGGAGAGCACTGTTTCCATTAGCAACAGGAGAAAATGTGCCATTGGGAAGGAGGAGCTGCAGGGAAGAGGTGGCCCACCATCCCAATAGAGATTCCAGTGAGATCCTGCATATTGGGAGAGTGCCATCTCCCATAGCAACCAGAGAAAGTCTGTTTGCAGAAAGAAGGGGGTATAGCAGAGAAGTGCCTTCCCTTTCCCTTAGAGATGGGAGTGAAGTTGTTCCATGCCTGGAATGTGGTCACGGTATTTTTAATTTTCCTAGATTCTGGAATACAGCTGAGCGTAATTAATTTGAGGAGAAGCCTGTACCTGCAATCCCAGGTTCCTGTTCCAAGGTGGTGGCTATTGCTGCTGGCAACAGAGAAGCTGTTTTTCCTGCAGGGAATGTTGGAGCGTCCAAGAAGGCTGCATTGTTGCCTTGTGTCCATGTGGGGGCATTAGCCCGTGAGAGCACAGCCAAGAAGGGACTACGCCCTCAATTGAAGTGTTCATCACCTACCAAATCTAATGATAAGACTGTTCCTATTTCATGTGTGAGAGAGACTGAGTTTGTGTTTAATACCGGTGAAGTAGTGGCAAGTACGGTGAGAGGATGCGCTACCAAGAAAGACTTGCTGTTTTGCAGGGGGAAGCACAGGTTAATGCTGAACCCACAGCAAGACTGAGAACTGATAAGGACTTGTCTTCAGGCAGTGTACTGTGTAGCAGGAAGACAAGTGGTAAAAATGAATATAATGTGTTGCTCACTAATGCCCCGTACACACGGTCGGACATTGATTGGACATTCCGACAACAAAATCCTAGGATTTTTTCCGACGGATGTTGGCTCAAACTTGTCTTGCATACACGCGGTCACACAAAGTTGTCGGAAAATCCGATCGTTCTGAACGCGGTGACGTAAAATACGTACATCGGGACTATAAACGGGGCAGTAGCCAATAGCTTTCATCTCTTTATTTATTCTGAGCATGCGTGGCACTTTGTGCGTCGGATTTGTGTACACACGATCGGAAATTCCGACAACGGATTTTGTTGTCGGAAAATTTTATAGCCTGCTCTCAAACTTTGTGTGTCAGAAAATCCGATGGAAAATGTCCGATGGAGCCCACACACGGTCGGAATGTCCGACAACACGCTCCAATCGGACATTTTCCATCGGAAAATCCAACCGTGTGTACGGGGCATAAGGCTGCTTTCACACTGGTACAAATGAACAAATGTGTGTCACCGGCGCAAGCAATTAAATAGTTAAAAAATGAGTTGCTACAATCAAAAAACTACACCACTAGGTGAAAAAACAAAAAATATGTATATGTGTTGAATGCGCTACTCTACTTAAAACACACCACACCTGTTAGGTTCCAAACTTACACAATCATTATGCCCCCCAGAACTCTATACTACATACAGTAGTGCCCCAATTGCTCACCCTCCTGGGTGTATTTTACATAAATTACAACATAAATATATACAAAAATTGGTATGTGACATTTATAACCAGACTATAATGTCCAAATTCATGTGCAAAGTGCAATGTGCAATAGTTGCCAAGATCTCTATAGTATATATTATGCGTGACTCTTCGTGACCCCTTCACCACTTTAGTGCCAGGAACACCACCACCTGGATTAGCCACTCACCAGATGCCGGTTAAACTGTGCCTTTGGTTCATTTAGTAGGGATAACCACTCCACATACTCCGTATTGTTGCTGACCCCAATGCGCTATATATAGGCCATGTCCTCCTCATGAGAAACAGACAACGATCATTGCGCAGTATGTAAAAACTATTTTATTAATACTCAGTTTAAAAAGAAAATATTACACTCACATTTCCAGGTGCCCATAAGCCGGCACCAAGCTATTCCAACAGTTGGTAATGGGTGTAGGGATGGCGCCGTGTAAATCCTGTGTCGGCGTGCAGTGCAAGCCTCGTTTACAGCCGGCTTGCGCTTCAGCCCTCGCTTTCGCCTAGTGCAGAAGTGACGTAATGGCGTGGCGAAAATCTCCCAGCATACGAAACGCGTAGAAGCTGCTGGGAGATTTTCGTCACGCCATTACGTCACTTCCGCGCTAGGTGAAAGCGAAGGCTGAAGCGCAAGCTGGCTGTAAACGAGGCTTGCACCGCACCCCACACTTGATTTACACGGCGCCATCCCTACACCCATTACCAACTGCTGGAATAGCTTGGTGCCGGCTTATGGGCACCTGGAAATGTGAGTGTAATATTTTCTTTTTAAACTGAGTATTAATAAAATAGTTTTTACATAATGCGCAATGATCGTTGTCTGTTTCTCATGAGGAGGACATGGTCTATATATAGCGCATTGGGGTCAGCAACAATACGGAATATGTGGAGTGGTTATCCCTACTAAATGAAACAAAGGCGCAGTTTAACCGGCATCTGGTGAGTGGCTAATCCAGGTGGTGGTGTTCCTGGCACTAAAGTGGTGAAGGGGTCACGAAGAGTCACGGATAATATATACTACAGAGATCTTGGCAACTATTGCACATTGCACTTTGCACATGTATTTGGACATTATAGTCTGGTTATAAATGTCACATACCAATTTTTGTATATATTTATGTTGTAATTCATGTAAAATACACCCAGGAGGGTGAGCAATTGGGGCACTACTGTATGTTGTATAGAGTACTGGGGGGCATAATGATTGTGTAAGTTTGGAACCTAACAGAGTGGTGTGTTTTAAGTAGAGTAGCGCATTCAACACATATACATATTTTTTGCTTTCACACTGGGGCTGGCGGGCGTTGACGGTAAAACACTAATAGTTTTAGCGGCGCTTTACTGTCGTTTTAGCAGCGCTATTCAGCTGCTAGCAGGGCGCTTGTAACCCCCGCTAACGGACAAATAAAGGGTTAAATGCGCCTGTGTAGCAGGCGCTTCGGCAGCGGTGCCTATTCATTTTAATGGGCAGGAGCGGTGTATACACCGCTCCTCCACCGCCCCAAAGATGCTGCATGCAGGACTTTTTTTAATGTCCTGCCAGAGCAGCGCCCCAGTGTGAAAGCACTGTGGCTTTCACACTGGGACTGCAGGGGAGGTGTTTTTCAGGCACTTTACAGGCACTATTTTTAGCCCAAAAGCGCCTGAAAAACGCCCCAGTGTGAAAGGGGTCTTATGAGATTAAAAATGCTGATAGTGAAAATGTGGTATTGCATCCAGATATGTCAGGGGTGACCACTGAGAAATGCGTGCCATTGCCCCTAGTAACCATGAAAGGTGCAGCAGAGGTGTCCCTGGAGACCACCCAGGAGCTCATTGTGTCTGAGCTCAGGGTTTCGAAGGACAACTGTGTCGCCGCCCCGACTGACAAGTGTGTTTCACATAAGGTGAAAAGTGATGTACTAAGTATCCTACAATCTCAAACTGCTAATGTGCTAATGCAGCCTATACAAGGCAGGAATGTGGATAATGATGATGTGGAAAAGTGTATTACTGACATGTTGATGGTTTGATGTCTCCCATGGTAACCGCAGGCAGTGCCATAGAGTTGTCCCTGGAAATGTCACAAGGACTTCCTGTGTTGGAGCCGGCGGTGGTCCAGGACAGCTCTGATACTGCTCAGTGCATGCAGAACATGCGAACGGACCGAAAGTTCACGCGAACATTCGAACACCGTTAAAGTCTATGGGACCCGAACGTGAAAAATCAAAACTGCAAATTTTAAAGGCTAATATGCAAGTTATTGTACTAAAGTGTTTGGGGACCCGGGTCCTGCCCCAGGGGACATGTATCAAGGCAAAAAAAAGTTTTAAAAACGGCCCGTTTTTTCGGGAGCAGTGATTTTAATAATACTTAAACTGAAAAAACAAAAGTGAAATATTCCTTTAAATATCGTACCTGGGGGGTGACTATAGTATGCCTGTAAAGTGGCACGTGTTTCCTGTGTTTAGAACAGTCCTTGCACAAAATTACATTTCTAAAGGAATAAAAGTCATTTAAAACTACTTGCGGCTGTAATGTAATGTTGGGTCCCGGCAATATGGATGAAAATTATTGAGAAAAATGGCATGGGTACCCCCCCCCCCCCAAGCCCATTACCAGGCCCTTTGGGTCTTGTATGGATCTTAAGGGGAACCCCGCACCCAAATTGAAAAAAGAAAAGGCGTGGGGCCCCCAGGCCCTATATATTCTGTACAGCAGTATACAGGCGGTCCAAACAAGACAGGGACTGTAGGTTTGTTCTTAAGTTGAACCTGTTTGTAATTTGGAAAAGGTACATTTTGTAAGTGTAGCTCCAACCAAAAAATCAATTTTTAAGCTTTTTGGATAACATAGGGAAGGGTTATCACCCCTGTAACATTTGTTTTGCTGTCTGAGCCCCTGTTCAGAAGATTTCACCTCACTTTCTGTCCCAATGACAATTGGATTTTGAAAATTTTGGGTTATTAAGGAAACAAGGATTGGTGATAAAGCATCAGTGGAGACACCTTTTTCCCATATTAACTCTTATGCCCTGTACACACGGTCGGACATTGATTGGACATTCTGACAACAAAATCCATGGATTTTTTTCTGACGCATGTTGGCTCAAACTTGTCTTGCACACACACGGTCACACAAAGTTGTCGGAAAATCTGATCATTCTGAACGCGGTGACGTAAAACTTGTACGTCGGGACTATAAATGGGGCAGTAGCCAATAGCTTTCGTCTCTTGATTTATTCTGAGGATGCGTGGCACTTTGTGTGTCGGATTTGTGTACACACATCGGAATTTCCGACAATGGATTTTTTTGTCGGAAAATTTTATAGCAAGCTCTCAAACTTTGTGTGTCGGAAATTCCAATAGAAAATGTGTGATGGAGCCCACACATGGTCGGAATTTCTGACAACAAGGTCCTATCACACATTTTCCGTTGGAAAATCCAACCATGTGTACAGGGCATTACAGGAGAGAATTTCCCTTCCTAGGGGTAGATTTCCTTTCACTTCCTGTTGTCTCCCTCTGTTTGTAAGTAGGAGTCGTTTGTAAGTCGGATGTTTGAAAGTAGGGGACCGCCTGTATATCCTGTATATACTATACGGCCTGCCTTATATACTCTGCAGAAAATTGGGCCTTAGGTGTTGGTGGTACCAGAACACTGCAAGCCCTCACAGTTACTCTTGGTGGGCGCTGGAACGGGCCCTGCTGTGAAATATTATATCAAGAATTGTAATTACATGCCCCTGTTGAACAGGGGCAGAAAAATTGGGCCTTTGGTGGTGGTGTGGTGGTAGTGCCACTAAACTGTAAGCCCTCACAGTTAGTCTTGGTGGGCGCAGGAACGGGCCCTGCTGTGAAATATTAGATCAAAAATTGTAATTACACACCCCTGTTAAACAGGGGCAGAAAAATTGGGTCTTAGGCAGTGGTGGTGGTGCCACAACACTGTAACTCCTCACAAAATTCTGTTGTTGAGCGCAGGAATGAGCCCTGCTGTAAAATATTAGAGCAAATATTGTAATTACATGCCCCTGTTAAACAGGAGCAGAAAAATTGGGCCTTAGGCGGTGGTGGTGGCACAACACTGTAAAGCCTCACAGATACTCTTGTTGAGTGCAGGAACAGGCCCTGCTGTGAAATATTAGAGCAAATATTGTAATTACATGCCCCTGTTAAACAGGGGCACAAAAATTGGGCCTTAGGCACTGCTGGTGGTGCCACAACACTGCAACCCCTCACAGATACTCTAGTTGAGCGCAAGAACGAGCCCTGCTGCAAAATATTACAGCAAAAATTATAATTATACACCCCTGTTAAACAGGGCAGAAAAATTGAGCCTTAAGCACTGGTGGTGGTGCCCTGAAACAAAAATGAAACAAAAAAGCTATCAACACGAACATTGAGGAGGAATAGGATAGTCACTCAGCATAACAGGATAGTCACTCAGCATAGGCAGTCTTCAAGGGATCTCACATTCATAGAAAAATTAATCGGTTACATCAGCATCAGGTGCTTGGTAGCTGGTGAGGGATGAGCTTTCTGTTCGAGTCGAACATGAGTTCGACTCGAACATCGGCTGTTCGATTGTTCGACGAAGATCGAACATTATGGGACGTTCGTGCCAAATTTGAGCGTCATCGCAGTGCATTGCTGGCTGATGATTGGCCGAGCATGCACTATGACCCGCATGCTTTGGCCAATCACAGTGCCATCAGCAAAGAGAGCCATAATTGGCCAAAGGCAGGGTGCCTTTGGCCAATTATGGCTCAGAGGGTTAAGTCCACGCCCCACACTATATAAGGCCACCTGCACGTCGGCCCTGTGTAGTTTGTTGCTGGTGTTAGATTGAGCAGACAGTCCGTTCCTGGTGTACTGTTTCTAATCTACTTCAGGCAGGAAGGTGATTCAGTTAGCTGCAGTGTATTTAATATATATATATATATATATATATATATATATATATATACAGTCAGACTGGCCAATTATGGCTCAGAGGGTTAAGTCCACGCCCCACACTATATAAGGCCACCTGCACGTCGGCCCTGTGTAGTTTGTTGCTGGTGTTAGATTGAGCAGGCAGTCCGTTCCTGGTGTACTGTTTCTAATCTACTTCAGGCAGGCAGGCAATTCAGTTAGCTGCAGTGTATTTTATATATATATATATATATATATATATATATATATATATATATATATATATATATATATATATACATACACAGTCATATATATATATATATATATATATATATATATATATATATATATATATATATATACACACACTGTATCCAGTTTAGCTAGGTCTAACTGCAGACCGTTCCTGGTGTACATATTGAAATACACTTTCAGGCAGGCAGGCCAGGCAGGTTATTCAGTGATCTGCAGTGCATAAAATACATATACTGTCTCCTACATATATATATCCACTGCATTCTAGTCTAGCCAAGCCTATATCTGACTGCAGGCCATTGCTGGTGTATGTTTTCAAATACACTTTTAGGCAGGCAGGCAAGTGATTCAGTGATCTGCAGTGCATTAAATATATATACAGTCTCCAACATATATATATCCACTGCATTCCAGTCTAGCTAAGCCTATATCTGACTGCAGGCCATTGCTGATGTATGTTTTCAAATACACTTTCAGGCAGGCAGGTGATTCAGTGATCTGCAGTGCATAAAATATACAGGCAGTCCCCGAGTTACGAATGGGTTAGGGACTGCCTGTTTGTTCTGAAGACAGAATTGTCCGTAAGTTGGAAGCGCATGCGCAGAACGGCAGAGGCGTCGTTTTTTTATGTTTTCCAACGTCGTTTTCCGATGTCGTTCTCCGATGTTTTCCGTTGTTTCTAACATCGTTTTCCCATGTTTTCCGATGTTTTCTGATGTGCCCGCCGACAATGTAAGTAGGAGTCATTCGCAAGTCGGAGGTTCGTAACTCGGGGACCCCCTGTATATACAGTCTCCTACATATATATATCCACTGCATTCTAGCCTAGCCAAGCCTATATCTGACTGCAGGCCATTCCTGGTGTCCATTTTCAAATACACTTTCAGGCAGGCAGGCAAGTGATTCAGTGATCTGCAGTGCATTAAATATATATACAGTCTCCAACATATATATATCCACTGCATTCCAGTCTAGCTAAGCCTATATCTGACTGGAGGCCATTGCTAGTGTACGTTTTCAAATACACTTTCAGGCAGGCAGGCAGGTGATTCAGTGATCTGCAGTGCATTCAATATACAGGCAGTCCCCGAGTTACGAACGGGTTAGGGACTGCCTGTTTGTTCTGAAGTCGGATTTGTTCATAAGTTGGAAGCGCATGCGCAGAATGGCAGAGACGTCGTTTTCTGATGTTTTCCAACGTCGTTTTCTGATGTCATTTTCCGATGTTTTCCGTTGTTTTCCAATGTTTTCCGTTGTTTCCAATGTTGTTTTCCCATGTTTTCCGATATGCCCGCCGTCAACGCCCTTCGTTCATAAGTAGGAGTCATTCGCAAGTCAGAGGTTCGTAACTTGGGGACCCCCTGTATATACAGTCTCCTACATATAAAGGCAGGCAAATGATTCAGTGATCTGCAGTGCATTAAATATATATACAGTCTCCAACATATATATATATATCCACTGCATTCCAGTCTAGCTAAGCCTATATCTGACTGCAGGCCATTGCTGGTGTACGTTTTCAAATACACTTTCAGGCAGGCAGGCAGGTGATTCAGTGATCGGCAGTGCATAAAATATACAGGCAGTCCCCGAGTTACGAACAGGTTAGGGACTGCCTGTTCGTTCTGAAGTCGGATTTGTTCGTAAGTTGGAAGCGCATGCGCAGAGCGGCAGAGAAGTGGTTTTCCAATGTTTTCCAATGTTTTCCAAGTCGTTTTCCAATGTTTTCCGTTGTTTTCCGATGTTTTCCGCTATTTCCAACGTTGTTTTCCAATGTTTTCCGATGTGCCCACCACCGACGCCTCCCGTTCGTAAGTAGGAGTCGTTCGCAAGTCGAAGGTTCGTAACTCGGGGACCCCCTGTATATACAGTCACCAACATATATATATATCCACTGCATTCTAGTCTAGCCAAGCCTATATCTGACTGCAGGCCATTCCTGGTGTTTCTTTTCAAATACACTTTCAGGCAGGCAGGCAGGCAGGTGATTCAGTGATCTGCAGTGCATTAAATATATATACAGTCTCCAACATATATACAGTATCTCAAAAAAGTGAGTACACCACTCACATTTTTGTAAATATTTTATTATATTTTTTCATGTGACAACACTGAAGAAATGACACTTTGCTACAATGTAAAGTAGTGAGTGTACAGCTTGTATAATAGTGTAAATTTGATGTCCCCTGAAAATAACTCAACACACAGTCATTAATGTCTAAACCGCTGGCAAAAAAGTGAGTACACCCCTAAGTGAAAATGTCCAAATTGGGCCCAATTAGCCGAATTCCCTCCCCGGTGTCATGTGACTCATTCGTGTTACAAGGTTTCAGGTGTGAATGGGGAGCAGATGTGTTAAATTTGGTGTTATCGCTCTCACTCTCTCATACTGGTCACTGGAAGTTCAACATGTTACCTCATGGTAAAGAACTCTCTGATGATCTGAAAAAAAGAATTATTGCTCTTTATAAAGATGGCCTAGGCTATAAGAAGATTGCCAAGACCCTGAAAGTGAGCTGCAGCACGGTGGCCCAGACCATACAGAGGTTTAACAGGACAAGTTCCACTCAGAACAGGCCTTGCCATGGTCGACCAAAGAAGTAGAGTGCACATGCTCAGCTTCATATCCAGAGGTTGTCTTTGGGAAATAGACGTATGAGTGCTGCCAGCATTGCTGCAGAGGTTGAAGGGGTGGGGGGTCAGCCTGTCAGTGCTCAGACCATATGCCGCAGACTGCATCAAATTGGTCTGCATGGCTGTCGTCCCAGAAGGAAGCCTCTTCTAAAGATGATGCACAAGAAAGCCCTCAAACAGTTTGCTGAAGACAAGCAAACTAAGGACATGGATCACTGGAACCATGTCCTGTGGTCTGATGAGATCAAGATAAACCTATTTGGTTCAGATGGTGTCAAGCATGTGTGGCGGCAACCAGGTGAGGAGTACAAAGACAAGTTTGTCTTGCCTACAGTCAAGCATGGTGGTGGGAGTGTCATGCTCTGGGGCTGCATGAGTGTTGCCAGCACTGGGGAGCTACAGTTCATTGAGGGAACAATGAATGCCAACATGTACCGTGACATACTGAAGCAGAGCATGATCTCCTCCCTTGGGAGACTGGGCTACAGGGCAGGATTCCAACATGATAACAACCCCAAACACACCTCCAACACGACCACTGCCTTGCTAAAGAAGCTGAGGGTAAAGGTGATGGACTGGCCAAGCATGTCTCCAGACCTAAACCCTATTGAGCATCTGTGGGGCACACGGAAGGTGGAGGAGTGCAAGGTCTCTTACATCCACCAGCTCCATGATGTCTTCATGGAGGAGTGGAAGAGGAATCCAGTGGCAACCTGTGAAGCTCTGGTGAACTCCATGCCCAAGAGGGTTAAAGCAGTGCTCGCAAATAATGGTGGCCACACAATATATTGACACTTTGGGCCCAATTTGGACATTTTCACTTAGGGATGTACTCACTTTTGTTTCCAGCGGTTTAGACATTAATGGCTGTGTGTTGAGTTATTTTGAGGGGACAGCAAATTTACACTGTGTGGCAGTAGGACCCTGTGCTACCTGGAAGATTGCTGGTTTACGCCAGATTTTGGAGGGGGAGGCACGCTGATTGCACAGCTGTGTGCTGGGCTATTTAATTGTGACCTGGCTATGGCTCAGGTTTCCACCCAACAGACAGGAAGTCTGTGCATGGGAGTCAGGTGGACTCCCATTCCTCTGAGAGGAGTCAGAGGCTGCAGGAGGCAGCCAGGGTATGCATGTCTGCATGTCTGCAGGAGGCAGATGTACTTGGTGACAGAGCAGCAAGTAGTAAGCAGCAGGAGTAAGCTAGGAGAGAGCTTCACTCTAGGAAACTCTTTTGGGTCTGAGGAGCAGACTTAAGGCCTAGGCTAAAGGCCTGAATCAGCCGTATGGCAAGAATGTAAGCCAGGAAGCTAAAATATTGAGTGTGCAAGATACAGTAATGGTGGAACCCCCTGCGTGGGCTACTGATGTCTTTGTGAACTTTTCCATGCTTTTAAATAAAAGTGTGCTACCAGGCCCTTAAAAATACAGTTGTGTACTGGAGTACTCACTGATAATGCACCTACCATTTGAGTCTGATACCCCAATCTTACACGTAGTGGAGATATTGCTCCGGGCAGATTTGGAAGAGATCCAGATCATCGCATACCAAAAACAGTGAGTAGCAAGAAACTGTGTTTTGCAGCAATGCTGTGAGGAGCAGCTAAGGTAAACCAGTGGAGTCTGCATGTGAAAGTTTACTGTTTGCAAGTCTTAAAGAGACAGCACGCAAAATTTTCCTGTGTTAAAAGGAACTGTGTTCAAAAGCGTTGTTTGCCTGACTGCAGAGATGGGGCGGTCAAAGCGCAAAAAGGAAGCAATGTTTGCTGAGATGAGAGACAGAACCTTGTGGCTGGAGGGTTTGTTACCAACAGAACAAGCCCCAGACTGGTACAAGATGCATTTGGCCGCACTGGAGCAAAAGAAAAAGGAAAGCAAGCCGTCCTTTAGTGCAAAGAGTGAGCAGGTGGGTGCGGTTGTCCATGGCAACAAAGCAGAAATCCATACAGCTGACTTCATACGGCCTATGCTGCCTTCTGAACATGATGAAGACTTTTTTGATGATTTTGCGATGATTGCTTCCTACAGAGGATGGCCCAAAAGTCGCTGGGTTGAGTTGGTGCAACCTTTTCTGATGGAGGAGTACCAAGAGGTGTACCGTGGGATGTATCATAACTGAGATGACTACGACAATTTCCTAGGGGCAATCCAATCTAGAGAGCGCTGGAAAAGATCAGCAGGGAGAATGTGGTCTCCCATGGCAACCGGAGAAAGTCTGTTTGCAGAAAGGAGGAGCTACAGCAGAAATGTGGCTCAAATTCTGAGTGAAGAGGTTTGTGCAAAAGTGTCTGTTGTCACCCCTGGCAACCGTAAAGGAAATTTTGTTCAGCCTGCAGGGGGTGATGGAGAACACAAGAAATCAATGGTTTCAAGTTATGGCTGCTTGTGTGAAGTGGTCAGCCCAGAGAAGAGGGCACAGTATCCAGCATCCTGCAAGGGGTATGACCAGGTGTGTGGGTCTGCTGTTACCCCTGGCAACAGGAAATCTGTTTGGCCTGCAGGGGATGTCGGAAAATCCAAGAAGGATGCAATGTTGCCCCGTGTCCATGTGGGGACATTAGCTTGTGAGATCACAGCAAAGAAGGGACAACGCCCTCAATTGAAGATTTCAACACCTGTCAACTGGAATGGTAAGACTGTTACAAATGTGGGAGAGACTGGTTATGGGACTATTCCCTGTGAAGTGGGAATGAGTCCAGTGAGAAAAATTGCTTTCAGAGACTTGCAAGTAAATACCCTGTGTAGTAACAAAGCCCAGTTTGAAGCTGAACCTGCAGCAAGCTTGAGGACTGGTAAGGACTTGTCTTCAGGCAGTGTACTGTGTAGCAGGAAGACAAGTGGTAAAAATGAAGATATGTTGCTTCCTAATGTGATTAAAAATGTGATATTGCATCCAGAAATGTCAGGGGTGACCACTGAGAAATGTGTGCCGTTGCCCCTGGCAACCATGGCAGGTGTAGCAGAGGTGTCCCTGGAGACCGCTCAGGAGCTCATGGTGTCTGAGCTCAGAGTTTCCCAGGACAACTGTGTCGCAGCACCGACTGACAAGTGTGTTTCACATGAGATGAAAAGCAATGTACTAAATATCCTACAATCTCAAACTGCTAATGTGCTAACGCAGCCTATACAAGGCAGGAAGGTGGATAATGATGTTGAAAAGTGTAGTATTGACAATTTTGATGATTTGGTGTCTCCCATGGTAACCACAGGTAGTGACGCAGAGTTGTCCCTGGAAATCTCACGAGGACTCCCTGTGTTGGAGCCGAGGGGGCTCCAGGACAGCTCTGATACTGCTCAGGTGGAAAACAATGGGAAAACAGCTCAAATGTTGGAGCATGAATTATCCCAATCTGATGTGGTTGACAGTGACTGGTGCAGGATGCCTGCTGCTAAACCACTCTGTCCACCTGTGTCTCCATGGGCAGAGGGAGCAGTACTACGGAGTGCTGATGACTGGAGCACAGACAGGATAGACTGGGATAGTCTCGCCATAAAGATGTTAGCGTGGTGGAAAGAAATTTCTGAAGGTAATAGTAAGGTGGACACTATTGCTGCTGTGACAAATGGAGAGGCTGCAGGGCCAGTAGACACAGGTGCATTGGAGTTTGCGGAAGTTAACCCTCTCCAGTTGGAAGGATCTGAAAAGGGCGCATGCATAGCAGAGGTTTTGTCCACAGCAAAAGAGATGAGTAATGTTGAGTGTCAGGATGGTGGGATAATGGATAAAGACTTGGAAGGGCTCCGTGTTGCTGAAAATGAGAGGAGGAGTGTGACACATGCGATTTGCAGTGCTCATGGGGAGCCACAAGTTTTGTCAGTTGCCTCTGAGGTGGAGGTCTCTTTGAGTGTCTCGGCCTCTCAAGCCTTAGCAAATGAGCCCCTCCACGTCGTTAGTAAGGGAAAAGTCCCTAGAGTTCTGTGTATAGATGTGGTATGTCTAGAAATAACTGAGATGTTGGAATTGGTGAAAATCTTTCCACTGTACACCTGCATGTATCCACCGCAGATGGGCGACCTCGTACTGCGTAGTACCAATCAGTGGAGACACGTGGTACAGGCGATGTTAAGCAATGTTGATAAAAATTGGTTACTGCAATCATGGTTACTTTTGCGGAAAGTGGTCTCGCAGTTCTCTGCGAGAGTGCTTCCAGCGGCAGTTGTGTGTGGAAGGCGCGCAGGGGAACTACTAGAGGAATCAGAAATGATAGACATAGTGGAAGTCTCTCCGTATGCTGGTGTGATGAGGTGCATTCCTGCTGGTGCGGTCCGAGGTGCAGCTGAGCAGTGGTTGGTACATGGCGTGTGTGCTGTCTCACCCGCTGGACCTCATGTAAAGGAAGGGCCTGGAAAAGACGCGGCAGTAGTGGGAATTCAATCCATCACTCGCAGGGAGGTGCAGTTTGAGGTACCCGGAGACACTTTGACAGGAAATGACAGTGTTGGTAACTGTAATGAAAAAGTGTATGAGAAGCACTGTAGAGCACTGTCGGACAGCTCAGAGGTATTGGTTGAGGTACCAATGGACACAGAAATGGTTAAAGAGATTGGTGTGGAAAAATGTGGCGAAAAATGTGCATTGGTAGGACAGTCGCTATTGAAGTGTTGGACAACAGGGAGCGTTGTGAAACTGCGGGAATGTCCCATAGGGAGTAACTGCTTGCCTGTAGATGGTCCCTCCCTAGACACTGTCCTAGCAAACAAGGTGACAAGAGGTCTTGATGATAATAATATTGAGTTGAATAACCTCTTGTGGAACATTGCTATTGAGGTTAAACAGAAGTATGTGGTGTTGATCTCAGATTTGGTTGCCAAGGGTAACCACACAGGGGTTAGTGAACCTGATAAACGGATGTTGTTGGTTAGTGTTGCATCAGGTAGTGAGAGGGGTCAGTCCCTGACAGATTTCATGGAAGTGGGTCCCCAACAGTCCCAGGAGAGTAGGTCTGGCGGAGGAAAAAGGAGGATCCCGTGGCCAGAAGGTGGAAGGGATAGAGAGATTAGTGGGAGCCCACGGTTCAGGAAGAAGTGCTGGTGGAAGCACACCCGGAAGAAGATGTGGGTGGAGTGCCCCTTTAGAGAAAAGGTTGGGCAGAATAGGACTCCTGCTGCTAATAGTTGGCACAGAGGTCCGGTTCGAAACAAGGGGGGAGGATATGTGGCAGTAGGACCCTGTGCTACCTGGAAGATTGCTGGTTTACGCCAGATTTTGGAGGGAGAGGCACGCTGATTGCACAGCTGTGTGCTGGGCTATTTAATTGTGACCTGGCTATGGCTCAGGGTTCCACCCAACAGACAGGAAGTCTGTGCATGGGAGTCAGGTGGACTCCCATTCCTCTGAGAGGAGTCAGAGGCTGCAGGAGGCAGCCACGGTATGCATGTCTGTAGGAGGCAGATGTACTTGGTGATAGAGCAGCAAGTAGTAAGCAGCAGGAGTAAGCTAGGAGAGAGCTTCACTCTAGGAAACTCTTTTGGGTCTGAGGAGCAGACTTAAGGCCTAGGCTAAAGGCCTGAATCAGCCATATGGCAAGAATGTAAGCCAGGAGGCTAAAGTATTGTGTGCAAGATACAGTAATGGTGGAACCCCCTGCGTGGGCTACTGATGTCTTTGTGAACTTTTCCGTGCTTTTAAATAAAAGTGGGCTACCAGGCCCTTAAAAATACAGTTTTGTACTGGAGTACTCACTGATAATGCACCTACCGTTTGAGTCTGATACCCCAATCTTACAACTGTTATACAAGCTTTACACTCACTACTTTACATTGTAGAAAAGTGTAATTCCTTCAGTGTTGTCACATGAAAAGATATAATAAAATAGTTACAAAACTGTGAGGGGTGTACTCACTTTTGTGAGATACTGTATATCTACTGCATTCCAGTCTAGCCAAACCTATATCTGACTGCAGGCCATTGCTGTTGTACATTTTCAAATACACTTTCAGGCAGGCAGGTGATTCAGTGATCTGCAGTGCATAAAATATATATACAGTCTCCTACATATATATCCACTGCATTCTAGTCTAGCCAAGCCTATACCTGACTGCAGGCCATTCCTGGTGTAATTTTTCCAGTAAACTTCAGGCTGTGTTTTGCTAATCCAATTTTAGAGCATGTCTGGAAGGCCACCAAGGAAAGGCAGATGCTCACAGGCCACTAAAAGAGGGTAAGCAGGCTCTGTGTACAGCCAACAGTGCTGGTTGTAGACACAGTGCAGGATGCCACGTGGCCGTGGGGCACGCTTGTCCTTTTTTTCGACAGCTGGCCGTGTTGAGCCACAACATGCAGAAGAGTTGGTAGAGTGGATCACAAAGCCATCCTCATCCTCTGTCACCCAGGCTCAGAGAAGTTTGGCTGCCAATGCAGCTGCCAAAGCGGCCTATTCCATCCGTTCAATGGCATCAGTCACTCCTTCCCTAGCCCCACCATCATGTCCTGAGGAGTCCTCCGAACTGTTCGACCACAGTGTCGGGTACATGCTACAGGAGGATGCGCAGCATTTTGATGATGGTACCCAGGTTGAGGATGAAGGCAGTAATGTGAGCCCAGAGAGAGGGGGTGCCCAAGAAGGACAAGAAACTGGCAGTCATGTTCCCCCAGCTGCAGCATACTGCCCTGTTTGCTCCAGTGGCGAGGAGGGAGGGAATGATGATGTCACTGACTCTACATGGGTGCCTGATAGAAGAGAGGAGGAGGAGAAGGAGGCACATCTCCAACGAGGCAGGATGCCCTCCAGGGGCCAGCTTAAGGATAGCCAACCGACTGCATCACGCCGCAGAGCTCCACATGTGGAATGAAGGTGTAGAATTAGGTGTCCCAAGCACTTGCGGGCAATCTGCTAGTGGTACACCTAAATCCGTTGTAGCAGGCAAATTTCCCTACCCCAGTTGCTAAACCGTCGAAAGAAATTCGGTCCCAGCCATCCACATGCTCAGCAGCTGAATGCTAGTTGCTAGCACTCCAACTGCTGCCTTTTCAGCTGGTAGACTCTGCCCCCTTTCGTGAATTTGTGGAATGTGTGGTACCTCAATGGCAGGTTCCCAAACGCCATTTTTTTTCTCGGAAGGCCATTCCGGCTCTCTACCGGCATGTGGAAGTCAATGTCTTGGCCTCGTTGGACAGGGCAGGCAGTGGTAAGGTGCATATTACCGCTGACTCATGGTCCAGCAGGCATGGACAGGGACGTTACCTTTCTTTCACGGCGCACTGGGTAACTCTGCTGGCAGCTGGGAAGGATGCAGGACAGGGTGCAGTAATGTTGGAGCTTGTTCCGCCACCATGCCTCCAAAATGCTGGTAGTGGTGATTCTGGCACACCTCTCTCCTCCACCCCCTCCTCTTCTTTTCCTCTATGGCCTCTTCCTGTGCAGATTTGTCCTCAGAACCAGCGATGCTCCGTAGGCATTCTAGGGGCTACGCAAGCACTCAGGCAAGAAAGATGCCATGCAGTGCTTGAGTTGGTCTGCTTAGGGGACAGGAGCCACACTGGAGCAGAGATTCTGGCAGCTCTGCAGGGGCAGGTTCAGAGGTGGTTGATGCCACGCCAGCTTTAGCCAGGAATGGTGGTTTGCGACAATGGCACCAACCTCCTCTCCGCCCTCCGACAGAGACACCTGACCCATGTCCCCTGTTTGGCTCACGTCCTTAATTTGGTGGTGCAGCGGATCATTCTGCAGGTACCTGGGCTTACAGGATCTCCTGAGGCAGGCCAGGAAAGTCTGTGGGCATTTCCGCTGGTCATATAATGCCAGTGCTTGGCTGGCTGACCTTCAAAAGGAATGCAAATTGCCCAAGAACCGCCTCATCTGTGACATGCCCACCAGGTGGAACTCAACATGGCAATGCTGCAGCGGCTGCACATGCAGCAGAGGGCCATCAATGAGTACCTGTGCGAGTATGGCACCAGGACAGGGTTAGGGGAGCTTGGCTTTTTTGCCACGCCAGTGGCTAATAATCAAGGATGCATGCACTGTCCTGTCACCATTTGAGGAAGCCACAAGGATGGTGAACAGTGACATGCATGCATCAGTGATACTGTCCCTCTTTGTCTTCCTGTTAGAGCACACACTGCGTGGAATAATGGACAGGGCACTTGAGGCAGAACAGAGGGAGGAAGAGGAGGATTTCCTTACCTCTTAAGGCCCCCTTTATGCCAGACAGTATTCCTGCAGGCCCGCCTATCACACAGGAAGAGGAGGAGGATTGTGTCAGCATGGAGGTGGAGCCTGGCACTCAGCATCAGCAGCAGTCCTCAAGGGATTGTTTTAAGTCCCCAGAAACCCATGGACTTATACATGCCTGGGAAGAGGTGGCTGCGGATCATGTCGTCCTTAGTGACCCAGAGGACTCCGGACCGAATGCCTCAGCAAACCTATGCTGCATGGCCTCCCTGATCCTGCAAAGCCTGCGAAAGGACCCTCGGATTTGTGGTATCAAGGGGAGGGATCAGTACTGGCTTGCAACCCTTCTTGATCCACGTTACAAGGGTAAGATTGCGAAACTTATCTAGCCTTCGCAAAGGGAGCAGAGGATGAAACATCTTCAAGAGGCCTTGCAGAAAGGTTTGTGCAATGCATTTTCCTCCTGGACAACATGTTGCTGAGGCTTCGGTCAGTCACAGAAGGAGTGGTGGAGAAGGTGGCCGTCTGACTGATGCGTTCAGACAATTTTTTAGTCCGCAGCCCCAAGGTCTGATCGGTTCCAGCAACCATCTCCAGCATCTGCTTTACATTGTGCAGGAATACCTTGGGGCAAGATCAGACTTGGAGACCTTTCCAACCGAAAATTCACTGGGTTACTGGGTCTTGAGGATGGATCACTGGCCAGAGCTTGCACAGTATGCAATTGAGCTACTGGCCTGTCCTGCATCCAGCGTTCTATCTGAACACACAACGGGTACCTGCACAAGAACCGCTGCACCACCAAATTAAGGACGTGAGCCAAACAGGGAACATGGGTCAAGTGTTCCTGTCGGAGGGTGGAGAAGAGGTTGGTGCCATTGTCGCAAACCACCATTCTTGGCTGAAGCTGGCATGGCGTCAACCACCTCTGAGTCTGCCCCTGCAGAGCTGACCCAGTGTGGCTCCTGTCCCCTAAGCAGACCAACTCAAGCACCGCATGGCATCTTTTTGCCTAAATGCTTGCATAGCCCCTTGAATGCCTACGGAGCACTGCTGGTTCAGAGGACAAATCGGCACAGGAAGGGGCCATAGAAGAAGAAAAAGAGGAGGGGGTGGAGGAAAGAGGTGTGGCAGAATCACCACTACTAGCATTTTGGAGGCGTGGTGGAGGAACAAGCTCCAACAATACTGCACCCTGTTCTGCATCCTTCCCAGCTGCCAGCAGAGTTACCCAGTGCGCCGTGAAAGAAAGGTAACATCCCTGTCCATACCTGCTGGACCATGAGTCAGCAGTAATATGCACCTTACCACTGACTGCCCTGTCCAATGAGGCCAAGACATTGCCTTCCACATCCTGGTAGAGAGCCGGAATGGCCTTCCGTGAAAAGAAATGGTGTTTGGGAACCTGCCATTAAGGTACTGCACATTCCACAAATTCTACCAGCTGAAAAGGCAGCAGTTGGAGTGCTAGCAATTTAGCCAAGCTAGCATTCAGCCGCTGAGTATGTGGATGGCTGGGACCGAATTTCTTTCGACAGTTTAGCAACTGGGGTAGGGAAGTTTGCCTGCTACAATCGGATGTTGGTGTAGTGATAGCAGATTGCCCGCAAGTACTTGGCACACCTAATTCTACACCTTCATTTCTCTCAGTGCAGGTTTCTGAGAGAACTGAAGGCATAGTGGGGTTGGAGATCCCAGCTGATAAGGAGTCGGGAGAGGTCCGCCTTGTTCTTTGGTGTGGGTCTTTTAAGTACTGTTGCCGACTGCAAGGGAGGTCGACATATGTATGGTCAAGCATGTGGTGCCCAAGCAGCTGCTGTTTTGGCCACGCTTGACACGCTTCAGACATATGTTGCAAACAGCAATGATGCCATCTGCTGCACATGTATCAAAATAGGCCCACACCAAAGAACTTTTCAAAATACGCAGGGAGTCAGCAGCGCCCTGCACATGTGGAGCTCTGCGGTGTGATGCAGTCGGTGGCTGCCCTTAAGCTGGCCCCTGGAGGGCATCCTGCCTTGTTGGAGAGGTGCCTCCTCCACCTCCTCCTCTCTTCTACCCACGTAGAGTCAATGACCTCATCATCCCCTCCCTCCTCATCACTGGAGCCAACCTGGCAGTATGCTGCAGCTGGGGGAACATGGCTGCCAGTTTCTTGTCCTCCTTGGGCATCCCCTCTCTCTGGGCTCACGTTACTGCCTTCCTCAACCTGGGTACCATCATCGGAGCCTTCAAAATGCTGCACATCCTCCTGCAGCATGTATCGTACCGGACATTGTGGTCGAACAGTTCGGGGGACTCCTCCGTGCATGATGGTGGGGCTAGGGAAGGAGTGATGGAATAGGCCGCTTTAGCAGCTGCATTGGCTGGCAAACTACTCTGAGCCTGGGTGACAGAGGATGAGGAGGATGGGGATGGCTTAGTTATCCACTCTACCAACTCTTCTGCATGTTGTGGATCAACACAGCCAGCTGCCGAAAAAAAGGACAAGCGTGCCTCACGGCCACGTGCTGAGAATACACTGTGTCCATGACCAGCACTGTTGGCTGTAGACACAGAGCTTGCTTGCCCTCTTTTAGTCTCCTGTGAAAGTCTGCCTCTCCTTTGTGGCCTTCCAGACATGCTGTAAAATTTTATTAGCAAAACACCGCCTGAAGTTTACTAGAAAATGTACACCAGGAATGGCCTGCAGTCAGATATAGGCTTGGCTAGACTAGAATGCAGTGGATATATATGTAGGAGACTGTATATATATTTTATGCACTACAGTGCACTGAATCACCTGCCTGAAAGTGTATTTGAAAACATATACCAGGAATGGCCTGCAGTCAGATATAGGCTTGGCTAGACTAGAATGCAGTGGATATATATGTAGGAAACTGTATATATATATATTTTATGCACTGCAGATCACTGAATCGCCTGCCTGCCTGAAAGTATATTTGAAAGCGTACACCAGGAATGGCCTGCAGTCAGATATAGGCTTGGCTAGACTGGAATGCAGTGGATATTTATATGTAGATGACTGTATATATAAATTTAATACACTGCAGATCACTGAATCGCCTGCCTGCCTGAAAGTGTATTTGAAAATGTACAGCAGGAATGGCCTGCAGTCAGAAATGGGCTTGGCTAGACTAGAATGCAGTGGATATATATGTAGGAGACTGTATATATATATTTTATGCACTGCAGCTCACTGAATCACCCCCCTGCCTGAAATGTATCTGAAAACTTACACCAGCAATGGCCTGCAGTCAGATATAGGCTTGGCTAGACTAGAATGCAGTGGATATATATGTAGGAGACTGTGTATATATATTTTATGCACTGCAGATCACTGAATCAACTGCCTGCCTGAAAGTATATTTGAAAACGTACACCAGGAATGGCCTGCAGTTAGAAATAGGCTTGGCTAGACTGGAATGCAGTGGATATATATATATGTAGGAGACTGTATGTGTGTGTGTGTGTGTGTGTGTGTGTGTATATGTATGTATGTGTGTGTATATATATATATGTATATGTATATATATATATATATATATATATATATATATATATATATATAATATATATATATATAATATTATGCACTGCAGTCAACTGAATCGCCTGCCTGAAGTATATCAGAAACAGTACACCAGGAACGGACTGCAGTCAGAGCTAGCTAAACTGGATACAGTGGATATATATATTAATATATTAATTAAATACACTGCAGCTAACTGAATCACCTGCCTGCCTGAAGGATATTAAAAACAGTACACCAGGAAGGGCCTGCAGTGAGATACACTGTAGCTAAACTGTATGCAGTGGATATGTATATATACGAGACTGACTGTATGTGTGATATATATATATATATATATATATATATATATATATATATATATATATATATATATATATATATATATATATACTGAATCGCCTGCCTGATCAATCTAAATGAAATGAAACTCTCTCTGTCAACGCCAGCAACACACTACACAGGGCCGACGTGCAGGCGGCCTTATATAGTGTGGGGCATCGACTTAACCCCCTCAGCAATAATTGGCCAAAGGCACCTTGCCTTTGACCAATTATGGCTCTCTTTGCTGATGGTGCTGTGATTGGCCAAAGCATGCGGGTCATATTGCATGCTTGGCCAATCATCAGACAGCAATGCACTGCGATGTCGCAGTGCATTATGGGGCGTGACGTGCCACTCAAATTTGGCGCAAACGCCCCATATTATTTTGATGAACGATCGAACAGCCAGTGTTCGAGTCGAACTCATGTTCGCCCTGAACATAAAGCTTATCCCTACTACTCAGGTGGAACAAAATGGGAAAATAGCTCAAATGGTGGAGCATAAATTATCACAATCTTATGTGGTTGATAGTGACTGGTGCAGGGTGTCTGCTGCTAAACCACTCTGTCCACCTATGTCTCCTTGGACAGATGGAGCAGTGCTATGGAGTGCCGGTGACTGGAGCACAGACAGGATAGACTGGGAGGGGTGGCACAGGGAAGTACTTGCAATATTTAATGTAGTAACTATGCCCCACCAGGCTAGGTTGGGTTATATTGAGGTGGACACTATTGCTGCTGTGGCCAATGGAGAGACTGCAGAGCCAGTAGTCATAAGTGCATTGGCTGTTGCAGAAGTTAACCCCCTCCAGTCAGAAGGATGGCGTGTACATAGCAGAGGTTTTGTCCACAGCAAAACAGATGAGTAATGTTGAGTATTAGAATAAGAGATGTAATGGATAAGGACTTGGAAAGGCTCAGTGTTGCTGAAAACGAGAGAATGAAGGTGACACATGCATTTTGCAGTGCTCATGGGGAGCCGCAAGTTGTGTCAGTTATCTCTGAGGCGGAGGCCTCCCTAAGCATCTCGGCCTCTCGAGCCTTGGCAAATGAGCCCCTCCACATTGCTAGTAAGGGAAGCGTCACTAATGTTGGTTACAATGTTGGTTACTTTTGTGAAAAGTGGTCTCACGGTTCCCTGCTAGAGTGCTTCCAGCGGCAGTTGTGTGCGGAAGGTGCTCAGGGGAACTGCTAGAGGAATCAGAAATGATAGACATGGTTGAAGTCTCTCCGTGTGGTGATGTAATGAGGTGCATTCCTGCTGGTGCGGTCTGAGGTGCGGCTGAACAGTGGTTGGTACATGGCGCGTGTACTGTCTCACCCACTAGACCTCATATGAAGGAAGGGCCCGGAACAGTAGCAGCAGTAGTGGGAATTCTGTCCATCACTCACAAAGAGGTGCAGTTTGAGGTACCCGGAGACACTCTGACAGGAAATAACAGTGTTGGTAACTGTAACGAGAAAGTGAGTAAACCCATGTTGAATGTTGTCTCACAGTGTGCTGGGTTGCATCCTACTGATGTGGTGTATAAGAAGCACTCTAGAGCACTGTCAGGCAGCTCAGAGGTATTGGTTGAGGTACCAATGGACACAGAAATGGTTAAAGAGATCGGTGTGGAAAAATGTGGTGAAAAATGTTTGTTGGTATGACAGTCACTATTGGAGTGTTGGACAACAGGGGGCGATGTGAAACTGTGGGAAGGTCCCATAGGGAGTAACTGCTTGCCTGTGGTCCCTCCACAGACACTGTCTTGGTAAACAAGGGAACAAGAAGTCCTGATGACAATGATAATATTGAGTTGAATAATCCATTGTGGAATGTTGCTATTAAGGTTAAACAGAAGGCTTTGGTGTTAATCTCAGATAGTTTGGATGCCAACAGTAACCAGACAGGGGTTAGTGAACCTAAGAAATGGATGATGTTGGTTAGTGTTGCGTCAAGTAGTGAGAGGGGTCAGTCCCTGACAGGCATCCTGGAAGTGGGTCCCCAACAGTCCCGGGAGAGTAGCTCTGTGGGAGGAAAAAAGGAAGGAAGGATCCCAAGGCCAGAAGGGAGAAGGGATAGAAGAGAGATTAGTGGGAGCCCACGGTTCAGGAAGAAGTGCTTGTGGAAGCACACCCGGAAGAAGATGTGGATAGCGTGCCCCTTTAGAAAGAAGGTTGGACAGTTTAACATGTAATGTTAGCATTACAGTTCATTGGTGTAAGAGCTTTCATTTTGCTTCCTGTGGTTACAGAGTTGTGAAATTTCCTACCTTCTTATTTTGATATGTATTTTTATACTATAAAGAAATGTGATAACATTTCTTTAACCTGTTGCTAACCCAAGTCAAGTAGTGACAGAAATGGCTTTTTCAAATAATGCCATCTCCAACAGAATATTCATGATTGTAAAGAAATGCAATAAGGATGAAAAAAGCAAAGTAAGTATTTTTGGCAATGCATCAAAATTGTGCAAAATTATGAATTTTGAAATAACCAGACTGCCAGTGACAGCCTTTTAGAACAATATTATGTGCAGGAGAGACAGACTTTACGGATTATAAAAGAAAGAGGATAAGAGGGGTGAGTGGTGCTACCTTTGTCCCAAATAGTGATATACCAGATCACTCTTTAGTGGCTAAGTAGTTAAAAAACACAGTGATATTGTGATAATAATTACAACAAAACAGTTAACAGAAAAGTGGTAGTGTGATAATTATGATAGCTTGCCTACACCAGTAGGTAAATGCTAAAGCCCTCTGAGTGTGGGCACCAATCCTACACAGGAAAAC
Source organism: Aquarana catesbeiana (assembly GCF_042186555.1). NCBI lineage: Eukaryota > Metazoa > Chordata > Amphibia > Anura > Ranidae > Aquarana > Aquarana catesbeiana. Next base: position 163,950,989 of record NC_133330.1, on the reverse strand, counting down.
TTATAACCAAAAATGTAATTGACCTTTATAAATTAGTGGATCCCATAATACTTTGTACAAATGATAATGAATCCTCTCCCTATATCAATGCATATAAAATCCAAACATAAGTTGCATGACAGTAGAGTGATCCTCTGCTTATAACAGTACATATAGTGTCCAAACCATAAATTCAAAATGTATGTAGACCCAGAAAACAAAAAACAAAAACAGAAAAAATACAAAAAAAAGCACCAAAATTAAAAATCGCACCAAAATACAATTTATTGCACCGTATACAAAAAACACATAGGTGCATTCATATAGTGTACAAACCCTGAATTCAAGATGTATGTAAACCCAGAAAGCAAAAAACCAAAACAAAAATGCAAGAAATCACACCAAAAAACAGAAAAAGTGCAAAAAATCGCACCAAAATTAAAAAATCGCACCAAAATGCTATTTATCGCACCATATATAAAAACACATTTATCCCAGTGAAAGTGACTGTTTGTGCTTAGAAGAATTGTAGGTGAATTTAGTGCTCACAGAATCTTAACAGGTGACTTGCGTGCTCCCCCTTAAGGGCCCCCACTCACCACCTCTTAGTACCCCTACAGGGGCAATACGCATGTAACTCCCTAAGGCTCCTTTCACACAAGGCGGACTCCGCTTCCACGGAGTCCTCCTCGATCCCCAGGTTCAGTGGGAGGTATCCCCGTTAATCTCCGCTGAGGCGGCGGATGACAGGTCCCTCTCTGCTCACTGAGTGGGGAGGGGCTTGTCGAGCGCCGCTGCTGCCTATGGACGAAAATGGACAGCATGTCCGTTTTCATCAGATCTCACCCGATCCGATTTTATATGCATTGATATAAGGAGAGGATTCATTATCATTTGTACAAAGTATTATGGGATCCACTAATTTATAAAGGTTAATTACATTTTTTGGTGATAAGTTTTCCTGTGTAGGATTGGTGCCCACACTAAGAGGGCTTTAGCATTTACCTACTGGTGTAGGCGAGCTATCATAATTATCGCACTACCACTTTTCTGTTAACTGTTTTGTTGTTGTAATTATTAGCACAATATCACTGTGTTTTTTAACTACTTAGCCACTAAAGAGTGATCTGGTAGATCACCATTTGGCACACAGGTAGCACCACTCAACCCTCTCATCCTCCTTTCTTTTAGAATTTAGAGCCCTCCTATGGGGGGGCTATTTGGGGAGGCTGCAACCTTCATACACGTCCTAAGCGCAGACCCTCTTAACCTATTTACTTACACTTTACGGATTGCACCAGGACTGATTTATTAAAGTAGTAGAGACTGTTGACTTACAAACGTGAATGTTTATTTTGCAAAGTGAATGTTAATTAATAAGTTGAAGGTATGTTTACTAGAATATGAATGAGTATTCAAAATGAGTGCAGCTTTGATGTGTTCACTAACGTTCACTTTACAAACAGAATTTTAATTTCTCTTAGAGAATAGCTTCTGTTTTTTTTTTGTTTTTTTTTTTAATCAATCAATCTCATTGCGTAGGAAGTAATGGTGCAGCTCACAGGCATAAAGAGATTGGTGGCCTATTAGGCTCAATTCACACTAGCGTGTTTTTTGATGCATTTTGCATTTTGCAGAAATGCATGGGAATTTTTTAACATGGGTTCCTATGGAACATGTTCACATCAATGCCTTTTTGTATCTCTGCATTTTTGGAAAGGGTCAGGGACTTTTTTTCATGCAAAATGCAGCATTTTGCATGTAATACAATTCAATGGACAAGCATCAAAAACGCATGTGCACAGTTTTTGCAGCGTTTTTACAGCGTTTTTGATGCGTTTTTGTCGTTTTTTTTTTTAATTTTTTTTAAGACTGTAAAAAAAAACTGTAAAAAAAAAAAAAAACGCAAAATGCAAATCGCGGCAAAAACGCCGCAAAAACGCTACAAAAACGCTGCTCAAAAACGTGGCAAGCATGAAAAAAAAAACTCCAAAAACGCTCAAAAGCAACATGCATAGGTGTGAATCGAGCCTAACCTCCACTACATGTAAATTGTGCAGTATACAGAACATTTGCTGCTAATCTGTACACTGCAAAAGTGAACTTGAACTTTATTTAAAGCTTTCACATTCATTCTAGACAGAAATATTCAAACTCAAAGCAATTATTTTTCACAAGAATTTTATTCATAGGAATTGGCTTTAAACAACATGAACATAGTTATCAACAATAATTAAATACATATAAATATTGTAACAATACAGTACACAATGTCAGACACTGGTAATGCAAGAGTTCCATTATAATTACACAATAAATGTTTAGGGGGGGGGGGGTAGGGGAACAAAATTCCAGTATTGAGAGGAGTATAACATCCTCTGCCTCCAAATCACTGACCCTCCAGTTTTTATTACATTTTCTTAACTTCCTGGATTCATTGGTCGTGTGTGTGTGTGTGTGTATATATGTGTGTGTATATGTATATATATATATATATATATATATATATATATATATATATATATATATATATATATATATATATATATATATATATGTACAATTTCTATCATGACATCCATAATATATGAGTTAAATGTATTTCTATACCAAAGTTAGTGTGCTACTGTTACATGTAAGTAAGAGTT